>NW_027421103.1:0-40808 GCF_009905375.1 Apium graveolens | reverse complement strand
TTACGAAGGGCAAGTTTCAGCCAGGGAAAAATTTTAATTTCAAAGGACAAAATACAGGCGACGGAGGCCAGGGCAACCGTCCAGTTAATGTGAACCAGCCAAATCAGTTAAGGTTAACTTTTCCGGATTGTCAGGTATGTGGGAAGAACCATGGAGGACTTTTGTAATAATTTGAATGTGGTTTGTTTCAAGTGCAATCGAAAGGGCACTATTCAAGGGAGTGCCGAAATCAGCCAGCAAAAGAGCCAGCAAATAAGGATCAGTCTATCCAAAATCCAGCAGTAAAGGTTCCAGCCATTGGATTTACGTGCTTTAAATGTGGAAAGCCAGGACACTTAGCCATGGATTGCAAGACATCAGCCCTAGTCAGTAATTCATTGAGGATTATGGGATCTACCCCAGTAGTGAATGAGACTTCAAGGGCTAGAGTTTTTGACATGTCTGTGAAGGATGCTATCCAGGATACTGATGTCGTGGTAGGTACGCTTAATGTGAATTCTTTATGTGCCAAAGTGTTAATAGATTCGGGAGCGACTCAATCGTTTGTTTCATAAGATTTTGTTAGTAAGTTAAATTGTCCAGTGAGTATTTAAATGAAATAATGATCGTGGAATTAGCAAATCAAGAACGTGTATCTGTTAATCAAGTTTATGGGAATTGTGAGATTGAGATTTCTGGTAGTAAGTTTTGTGTAGATTTGATACCATTTAAGCTAGGAGAATTCGACGTTATCTTAGGAATGGACTGGTTATCTAAGCATGATGCCCAGATAGATTGTCGAAATAAGAAGGTAATGGTGAAGACGCCAGATGAAAGGATAGTAACGTTCAAGGGCCAGAAGCAAGTAAAGAAGTTCTTAACGATGATTCAAGCCAAGAAGTTACTACGACAAGGATGCGAGCATTTCGTGGCAATGTGATTGACAGAAGTCAAGAGCCAGCAAAACTTGAAGATATTCCAGTAGTGAATGGATTTCCAGACGTGTTTTCCCGATGAGTTACCAGGACTTCCTCCAGATAGAGAAATTGAGTTTGCAATCGACTTAGCACCTGGAACAGAACCGGTATCCAAGGCCCGTACAGAATGGCGCCCGTTGAATGAAGGAGCTAGCAAAGCAATTGCAAGAGTTATTAGAGAAAGGAGTAATCAGACCCAGTGTATCCCCGTGGGGTGCACCGGTACTATTTGTCAAGAAGAAGGATGGAAGCATGAGACTGTGCATCGACTACAGGGAGCTCAACAAGCTTACAATCAAGAACAAGTATCTGTTACCCAGAATTGATGATTTGTTTGACCAATTGAAGGGAGCCAAGTACTTCTCCAAGATTGACTTGAGATCAGGATATCATCAACTAAAGATTAAGCCAGAGGATATACCAAAGACAGCTTTCAGAACAAGGTATGGACATTATGAATTTTTAGTGATGTCTTTTGGATTGACCAATGCCCCGACAGCGTTTATGGACTTGATGAATAGAATTTTCAAGGAATATTTGGATAAGTTCGTTATTATGTTTATAGACGATATTTTGATTTATTCAAAGACGGAAGAGGATCATGCGGAACATTTAAGAACAACTTTGGAGATTTTAAGGAAAAAGAAGTTATATGCAAAATTCTCGAAGTGTGAGTTTTGGCTACAGGAAGTTCAGTTCTTAGGACACATAGTCAGTAATGAAGGGATCAAAGTGGACCCAACAAAGATTGAGGCAATTACAAATTAGGAAAGACCGAGAACACCAACAGAGGTAAGAAGTTTCTTGGGATTAGCGGGATATTATCGCCGATTCGTTAAAAATTTCTCAAGGATGCAACACCATTAACAAAGCTTACACGGAAGAATGAAAAGTTTGTATGGAATGATAAATGCGAAGAAAGTTTTCAGGAATTGAAGCGAAGATTAATCACGGCACATGTTTTGTCACTTCCAGACGATCAAGGGAATTTCGTAATCTATAGTGATGCTTCTCATAAAGGACTCGGATGTGTTCTGATGCAGCACGATAAGGTGATTGCGTATGCGTCAAGGCAATTGAAACCACACGAACGAAAATATCCTACTCATGATTTGGAGCTAGCAGCCATAGTTTTTGCTTTGAAAATTTGGAGACATTATCTATATGGAGAAAAATGCGAGATTTACATGGATCACAAAAGTTTGAAGTACATATTCACACAGAAGGAGCTTAATATGAGGCAAAGGAGATGGTTAGAATTAATCAAGGATTACGACTGCACGATTAATTATCATCCCGGTAAGGCGAAAGTTGTAGCAGACGCTTTGAGTCGGAAGGAAAAGTTAAATGTGTTATCAGTACCCGAAGAGATATATAAGGAATTTCAGAAACTGGAATTGGAGATTAGAGTTTGCAAGCCTAATGAAGCAAAAGTGTATAGTATGACTTTACAGCCGAAGTTGTTAGAAAAGATAAAGAAGTGTCAGGAAGATGTAATGGATCAAGATATAAATCGTTTGGTAGGTGAAGAATTGTGTACGCAAAGGACGATCAAGGTATTCTTAGGTTTTCTTCTAGAATTTGGATTCCACCGGTGACGGAGCTGAAGAATGAAATTTTACAGGAAGCTCATAATTCAAGGTATTCAATCCATTCAGGGAGTACCAAGATGTATAGAGATTTAAAAGAAAATTATTGGTGGCCAGACATGAAGAGGGAAATTGCGGAATGGGTTAGCAGATGTTATACATGTCAGAGAGTTAAAGCAGAGCATCAGAGACCAAGTGGATTGCTACAGCCATTGGAAATTCCAGAGTGGAAGTGGGAACATATTACCATGGATTTCATAGTTGGATTACCAAGGACAAGGGTTAATCATGATGCCATTTGGGTTATAGTGGATAGACTTACCAAGTCAGCTCATTTTCTGCCTATAAATGAAAGATTTTCGCTCGACAAGTGGGTCCATATGTACCTGAAGGAAATTGTAGTTCGTCATGGAACTCCTGTGTTTATTGTATCTGATCGAGATCCAAGATTTAATTCAAGATTTTGGAAAAGTTTTCAAGAATGTTTGGGAACAAGACTAAATATGAGTACGGCTTACCACCCACAGACGGACGACCAGAGTGAAAGAACGATCCAGACAATTGAAGATATGTTACGTGTTTGTGCTATTGACTTTAAAGGGAGTTGGGATGAGCATTTACCTCTGGTAGCCGCACAGGACCGTCAAAGGAAATATGCAGATCAGTCAAGGAAAGACATGGAATTTGAAAGAAGGGAATTTGGTATTACTGAAAGTATCACCATGGAAGGGATTAATGAGACTTGGAAAGAAAGGAAAGCTGAGCCCAAGATTTGTCGGACCTTTTGAGATTCTAAAGCGCGTTGGCAAAGTAACTTACGAGTTGGCGTTACCTCCGCACATGGAACACATTCACAATGTTTTTCACGTATCGATGCTTAAAAAGTATAATCCAGACTCCAGGCATGTAATAGAATATGAGCCAATAGAGCTTCAGGCAGACTTGTCATATGTAGAGAGTCCGATAGAAATTCTAGAGAAAAAGAGAGAAAGTATTAAGAAATAAAGTAGTAAAGTTAGTAAAAGTATTGTGGAGAAACCCAAAGGTTGAAGAGTCAACCTGGGAGTTAGAAAATGATATGAAAGAAAAGTACCCTCATTTATTTTCTTAGGAGATTCTGAGGACAGAATCCTTTTAAGGGGGGAAGGATGTAATATCCGGGATATATCGTATAATTATTTTTGCTAATAAATAATTATTATATGTGTTTAGTATCTATTTTGTGAATTATTTGTTAAGTGTAAATGTGTTTGGATGGTTTAAAAATAATATTAATTAAGTATTTTAATTTTTATATGTCTAAAATAAAATATAGATAATTGTCATATCTTCCTAATTATTTTTAATGTTGATTTATGATTTTATAGGAAATATATTGATTTTATACAATCTTTTTCCGAGTATTTAAAAAACTATTTTATACAATCAGGAACCCAACCGACGTCATCCGTTTTACCGTTTTTATAACCTGAAACTCTTCTGAGAACTCCTTCCTACCCTAATTGCAATATTCCGAGCATTGTCCATGTTTCGACTTTTTCGATCCGGCGTACGGTTTGTCCTGCGCGGGTCCCGGCATAAACATTTTCGATACGTTATTTGTTTCGGTAAATCAATAAAACTCGTATTTTTGATAAACAGGATCTTTTATTAGGACTATCACAATTATCACCTCGTAATATGTGTAACCAGGCGCTAAGACCAAGACCGCAGTACAAATTGTACTGATTTGGATATTTATCCCGAAAACCGGTACCGTTTGGATCAGTTTTTATAAATAAACGTACCATTTTATATCCGGAATGATCCAACGGGATACTAATTTTTCGTAATTATAATAGCCTTTACCGCATATTATTCCGTATCAAAAATCATTTGCAGTCAGTAATTATATAAATTTCCAGAGAAAATTCATATATTCATAAACCTTTCTGAGAATCAAACCAACAATCAGAGGTGTTACCGGAGTCCGTTTGAAAAGCTTGAGTACTCAAAACGAAGGTCTTGAGGTGTACTATCAGATTCTGTGAACCATATACCTGTAGAAATCAAGGTTTATTTTCGGGAAATTTGTTTATTTCGAATTATTTTATTAAAAAATATGATTTTTGTTCGGATGATTGTTTGAATGATTTGATGATTACATATTGTAGAGCTTGTTTTTCCTGATGATTTTCATATGTCATATGTCTTATTTGGAGTTCAATAACATGTTCAAAATGAGTTTAATCTTCGAATTTTAAAATTAGGGTTTATAACCCGTATGAATATTTTCAATTGAAATTTGGGCCTTTTTTGATTTAGGGGTTATTAGTTGTTGATTTATAGTGGGTTGTGTTCATTATGAAATTTGCAATCGATGGTATATAGCTCGTTAACAGAGGATGTCTGAATCGAAGAGAGTTGGGTTTTGAAGTTTTCGTCGGTTCGCCGGAAACCGGCAATGTTCTTGGCCATTTTCCGGCCAGGACAGTGATGATTGATGTGGTTTTGATAGCATGTACAAGTTGCTGGTAGCCTGTAGTTAATTCTGGATAGTTTGGTGGCCTGAGGTGGCCGGAATCGTGTTCTCCGGCCACACTCCGGCGAAGTCGACGGCGGGGCTGGCAAAAATTGAAACATGCCCCTGTAGTTTTAAAAACGATACAGTTTAGTCCTCAGGTTTCCAGAGTTTGCATATTTTGGATTCCTGTTATAAATTATTTAAAAATCATATTTTCTATTTATTTTAATTATAAAAATTCGTTTTTAATTTCTGAAAATTTCAAAAATTATTATTTTAATTCCAAAAATTATTTTTAAATCAAAATAAATATGAATTAATTAGTTAATTAATTTCAGTTAATATTTAATTGATTAATTGGTCAATTAATTCAAAAATTAATTGATTAATTGATTTAATTAATTATTAGTTGATTTAAATTAATTATTTAATTAGATTTAATTATTTAAAAATGATTTAAAATTTCCAAAAAAATAGTTTTGAGCTTTAAAATATTATTTTAAAATTGTTTTCAAGGCTCGATAATTATTATAAAATTGTTTTAAAAACCAGATTTGGCCAACCGAACCCTGTTTATTACTCCGAAATTGATCCAACGACCCGTTTTAAATCCAAAAAATGTTTTAAAAAATCATTTTAAATACCCGAAAGCCTGATTATGACCTGAGACTCCATTATAAATGATATATCATTGATTATTTGACATGTTATGTGCTATATGTGACTTGTTGGTCAACTATCAGTCTATATATTCGAGGTTTACTTGTTTATAGTATAACTTTCAATCCGTTAATCGGATTTGGGTGAAACGAAGGGTAGATAGAAGTGTGTTTCGAATAAAATCGTATGAGTTAAATATTGATAGATGCTTATGATATGTGAGCAGAAGAGGCAAGGCGTAGGAAAGGGAAACAGATAGTCGAGGAGTAAGACAGTTGTGATTGAAAGTGAGTGCAGTATAGCAAGCTAGTACCAGGCAAGTGTTCTGAACTTTCTCGAGATATATTGTAGTTGATTGATAATCCTGTTTATATTGAAAGTGCTTTAAAGCACTGAACCCTAAAACCCTGATTCCAGTTATTGATCTTGAGCCATAAACCTTATTCTTTCTAAACCATTGATTATTGTACACCTAGATACGAACCATAAACATGCGATACTACTTCCACGAATACATACCAACTAAATACCAAACACTAAACCGAATTACTTATATACTCAAACCATTGTACCTTATAATTTGAAAGACCAATTATTGGTAACCCTGAAACGTTGATTTCGTTGTTATCTAATTCTTTCATTACCTAACAGCCAAGCTGTGAAAATGTCATATTGATCCTTATGAAGATTGAAACCATTTCATTATTGAATGTCAATGTTGTTAAAGATTATGTTTACTGTTTATTACTGTTTATCCTGTTATTATGTTAGAATTGGATTGTTTTTATAAAATTGTGGACCAGATTCATGGTCAGACCATATAATGGTCAAGTTAGGCTAATATGTACCATGGATCCAGTAGTTAGAGCAGTGTTGTGTACTTTGCTCGGGGTTAATGCGTGACTGATCAGCAGCCTAACCTTGTTTTTTTTAAAAATGAAAATATAAATATTCAATTCTAAATCATAATTCATTGTTCACTTGGTATCATAACCCTTTTCTCTTGATGATCATTATTCTCAGTTTTGTCATTGTGACTTGCTGAGCTAGTTATCTCATTTGTGCGATGTAGTTTATGTTCTTTTCCAGTTAAGAAGGAACCAGTTGCTACCGAGGATCCTCAGTCCAGCGCGAGAGCTAGGGGTTCAGGTTGATCGAGTTAAGCTAGTAGGCACCTTTTGGAGTAATTTAAGTTTGTAAAAGTTTGTAATAATGTTTAATACTCAGTTCTGAGTTTGGATAGTTGGGATTTGAACGGTTTGTAATATAAGTGTGTGTTTGGCTTGTGCGCATACTTTAACCTGTTACGGTCCGTAGAAGTTGGTAAGTAGGGTCACTGCATATTATTATTATTATCTTTATTATTGTTATAAGCAGGTTATAAATAAAGTGTGTGTGTGTGGACTCCAAACTTCCGACCCGGGTTTGGAGGGCACCACATTTATCATATTGGCAGTGGCCCGCAGTGATTTCCAGTTCTCCATCCCGGGAGAATAGGTAAGATTCCGATAGTTCAGACTCAGATATGACCTTAGATGTTGTAGCTGAGGAGACTCTTTTGCCTCCCTCACCAGTTCCTCCATTTGTACCGAGGGATATCCCTTGACCTAGTGCCCGTCCTCGTTGGGTACGGATGTCAGTGTCTGCTGTTAGGGATTTCCCACCAGGTTGTGGTCCCAATTCCTCTTCCTCGAGACCTCTGGTTCCTCCATCTGCTCCTACATGTGCTTCTTCCCCCGATTCCCTATCATATTCACCGAATGGTGAATAGGTCTTTCATTAGAGAGCAGAGCCCAGAGCTGGCCACGCATCTTGACGAGATACCAGTTGGACCTTTTCAGGGGCATCCCTGCCCCTTCACCTGATGTTCAGGCCTGAGTTAGATATTTGACTCAGATTGATATTGAGAAAGTTAGGTCTATTGACCCATTTATTAGCTTAGAGTTCAGGGCCATTCAGTACCAGGACTTGGTGAACTGGTTGATGTTCGAGTTAGGCTCTATTGGTGGCAGCGGTAGTGGCAATGGTTAGATCAGTGTTGCAGCCATGAGATACAGAGCTCAGAGTTGGTTTTCAGGAGTTCTGTAGTTGTTTTCTTTATATATATACATTATGTTGTTGTAGTTTGTAGTAGGCGGAGGCTGCTATGATAACCAGTTTTGTTGTGTATTCGGATGATTTCTTTTTAGTTGAATTTTCGTTGTATTAGTTGGATTATGTTGGTTGTTATATAATAGCTACTTTATTATGTTGTTCAGTTTTCATATAAATACTTGTGCGTTGTTATCATTGTTGTTACTATCATTGTTGCTTCTGTTGATGGTATTTCTAGAGTATGATCATTCACTCAGGATGGATACAATTAACTGAGGATGAGGATATTGTCTTAGTGGCAACATTCTCCTGATACATATGTATAAACTATTGGAGCAATCCATTTTTTATATATGACTATTATATTTTAGGAGAATGCCACTAAAGAAGAATTCTCAACCCAATAATGGATCTACTGGGGATCCCTCCATGAGTGAATTGATAGATTGGTTGCGTCAGCAGTTGTTAGGTCACACACACTGTAGAAGGGGGTTGAATACAGTGTTTAGCACAATCAAATCGATTATAAGAACTCAAGTAACAATAAACAGATTTTATTCAACATAATAAATTTTGTTACAATATGGAACTGTCCTCTCATCAGTGATGAACAAATTATCACGAGAGCTGCTAGAGTTACAAAGAATAATAACTTCGATAATCGTAACACTTATAGTGTAAACTCTATGCCTGTGTTTGTATACTACACAATTACAAAATAAATTCTAATTGATATGGAATATAATTATGCTTCCTAAAATATATTAACCAGTTATCTTTTCTTCCAAGTATTCTATTCTTCATAGAATTCCTTCTTCACGCATATTTATTTCTGTCTTAGTCTCGATCTTCTTTCCTTTCAATCAGCCGCCTTCCTTATCTGAAAGTCATCTTAAGTCCTGATATTATCTCCTGATAAATATCTTCTGATCACTTAAGTTCTGATAACTTAAGTTCTGATATCTTAAGTTTTGTCTTCAGTAAAAGTGCTGATTTCCAGTTAAGTACTGATTTGTCCTGTTAGGTAAGATCTGAAAACTAAACACAAATCATATTACACATGACATTATCAAATATATCTAATAATCTCCCCCAACTTGTAAATTAGCATAATATACAAGTTCAACAGATATTTGATGATGTCAAAAACATTAAGTACAAATGCATGAGCATTTGACTAGATAACTACAACTTACAGTCTTTTCAGCTTTACCATCTTTAACTTCTGATAACAGCTTCAATCTGTATACACTTCAGAATTTAAGCAGTTGTAGAGCTTTGACTTGGCTTCAATTTCAATTTCTGATCTCTTTGATATCAGGAGTTGTCCTGAGATAGTTCTTCAAACAAACATCTCTTAGCATATTCAAGTTCATTAACCATCCTCCTTTTAGCATTTATCAATTCAGCTGTATCTTCTCCAGTTTAAAAAATAGCTGCTCTGAGATCATTCATCTTAGCTTTTCTTATCTCCTGATCTAGTCTAATCAGATATGCCTTGTCAGACTCTAGATTGAATTCCATAGCTTTATAACCCAGAAAAGTAGTTATAATCTTAGCAGAGTTAGGCTTCATTTCGACAATATCACCCTTGTGATCTCTGTACTTGGGACAATATGTGCTGTCAGACTTTACAGAATAAAGCTTCTTCTGTCTTTGAATTTGAGACTTTAAATATCCCGCAGCACTATCTGTTAATCTGTCTTTCACTTGAAGTAGGAATAGAACATGTTCCAGTTCCTCAAAATACTTCAAAGGTATAACATTCTGCCTAATTTGGTATACCCTTCCATCTGTCATAAAATATAACAAGATATGCTCTTTCAAGAAGGTATGGTAAACCATTTGTACAGATTCAAGTCGATTCAATCTTTCAGGAGTTGCTCCAACACCTGGTTCACTTAAGGAAGTTGGATCATTGGTAGTGTTATGTACTCTTCTTTCATTAGAACTACCCAATCCAGATTTATCTCTTGCTTCCTTTCCTGTAATAACTCTTGCTTCAAAACCACTAGTTGCAGTCTTCAAAGGTTGAGCCTGTTTAGCTTTGGTGAATCCTGGTAGGAGTATCTTTGAAGGTTTAACATGAGCAATGTCAGAGGTTTCCTTTTCCTTATCTTCTAATAGCAAGCCAACTTGAGCTAAGTCAGAGGTTGCTTGCTTCACTGTCATATCAGAACTTACTACATCTTGACTCTGACAACATGAGCCATGTCAGAGGTTATTTGAGAAATCTTCTTTGAAATCAGAGTAAGACTAGTATCTTCATCATCAGTTATTTCTTCATCCATGACTGGCATATAAACCTTTACAGGTTCATCAACTTTTTCTTTGCCCTTGAACCTTGGATCAATTTCCATTTGTGATTTGGCTTTGATTGCCTCAAATTTGTTCTTTCCTTTATCACAATACCCTTGGGTTTCGGAAATTTTCTTTCAACAACAGAAGCTTTAGATTTTGTCTTGACACCTTCTGCTTTGAGTCTAGCTTCTTCTTCCTTTAGATATCTCCGGCAATTGGGGATCCTATTTCCGTACTCTCAAAGTCCATTCCTGGATTTTCTTTAAGAAATAACTCCCTTGAAATTTCTTCATCAAGTTCCAGATGTTCACCAGAACTTATCCTTTATACCAATATCAGAACTTATTTTTCTCCCATTATCAGAACTTGTTCCTTGACTTGTAATTCTAGCTTTACTTAATGAAAACCCTTTACCTTGACCTTGACCTCTACCCTTATCAGAGGTTTCCCTGGTCATCATTTCCATCATCCTTTCCTTTCAGTGTCTGAATAGATTTGCATTTGGACTTAATCACTTTATCCCCCTTTTTGGCATCAGCAGGTAAAAGAAGAGAGACAAGCAATTCCACAAAGGATTGGATCTCATTGAGTTGATTTTGGTGAGAAAGCTTGATTTCTTCATAATTTCTTGAATTTGAGTTTGTTGCTTCTCCTGAGTTTTCTCAATGTAGGCAATTCTGTCAAAGGCTGGCTTGAAAAATCTGGTCTTTTCAAGTTTCACATTCATATCTTGCTGGATTAGAGCTTCCTGAATTTTGTTCACCTTGGCATGAGTTATTGAGTGTTGACCTTGAAGGTGCCTTGTACTCAATGGCAGTAACTCTCAGCTGTGCCTTGAAATCATCATTTATCAGCATTTCATCAGCTTTTGCAAGATGCTCAACAGAATCTTTTTAGAAGGAACAAAACTAACTGTGTTCCATTCTTTAGTCCACTCCTTTCCTCTAGGAGTTTCACTCCAAGGTACTGGTGCTTCCTATGTAACAAACTTCTTGACTAAATCAGCTTATGAACAGTTTGTTGAGGTGCATGTCCTGATTGACCAGCTGCTTCACCAGTAATTTCTTCATTGGCAACATCAGAACTTGTAGATCCTGCAGTATCAGCATTCTCTGGTAAAACAGCAGTATGTGAGGCTATAGAGGCTTCAACATCATCCTCTAAATTCTGATCTGCAGCCAGGTTCTGATCAACATCCAAAATTGATGTTGTTGGTGGAGTGAGTTGAATTGGTGGAGCTTCCAATACAAAACCTCAGGCATAATTAAGTTATGAATATCAATTTCAGCACTTGTACCTGGTTCTTCAGAATGTACTGGATCAACTATAGGTGACATAGGAGGTGTAGGTATTTTAACTTGAGCAGTTTCATGTTGTACAGAAGGAAGTGATTCAATAACAATAGGTTCTGTTGAGATCAGAGATTCCTGATCCCCTTCCTTAGCTGCTTCCACTACATCTGAATCTGACTCAACTATGTCCCTGTGAGCTCTCTGTTTCTTTAACTTCTTCAAGGTGGAGACACTGTAGGAGCTTTATCATCAGAATTTAACTTTCTAAGCCTTTTGAGGGGCCTAGAACTCCCAGTTACAGTATCTTTTTGAGAAGAAACCTTCTCTCAGCTTCTAAAACAACAGGTTCTGATATGGGAACCTGTTCCTCAGCATCTGATTCATCTCACAGAATAATTCTCCTTCTCTTTTTTGAGTCTGAGGTACTTTCTTAGTCCTCTTGGGTTTGGAAAAAGTCCTGAGAGAAAAACAGCTTCAGAAAATAAAAGAGAGAGAGAGAGAGAAAGTAAAAGAGATTTAGAATAGAAAAGTAAGTAAAAGATTAGAAAATCTTTTATCTCTCATATATATACTCTCTCCACTCAACAATCATATTTTTGAAGCATGGAATACACTTTACACCTGGCACCATTTGAATAGTCAGTAAACGGTTAGAATGAGAGTTAATAGGCACGTAAAATAAGCAATAATTACCGTGCACATGCAGTTTTTCAGGACATACACGTTAACCAGTAACCCATAATGATTATGACAGTTTTATTGCACATTAACCAATATTCTGTAAAAATATTATCGTTCAGGTAATGACCAAAAATAAACAAGTAAATAAATAATGCCACGTAAGCATCAAAACTTGATTATTATCAGGATTTAAAAGTCATCAGAATATGGCTCCTTAACTGAAAAGTGAATGTGTATTCCTGTAATTCTTCACACAAATACTGATATGGTTTCATCAGAACTTGATCATCAGAACTTCCATCAGAACTTGTCCTCAGAATTTACAATCTGACACATAGACTGTTCATCTAAAACAACATTGATCACCACAGTAATTTTCATCATTCATATGGAGTGTAAGTGTGTGCATTAAGCTAAATATCAGACAAAGAGTAAAGTCTGATTCACTTCAGTACATCTTAGAAATAAGGCATAACTAAGAATTTTGCTCAAAATCTGTCATTATTCTGAAGTCTACTTTAGAATGAGTTCATGCATGAGTCCACCTCAACTGTTTTGTGCTCATTTTATGCATCTTTTGAAATTCTATTTTACAGTGGCTTCTCAGTGTAAGTGAGTCACGACTGCTTATCAGAATTTATGTTGTTATCAGAGTATTTCTCCAGTAATCATAGAGTATGAAAAGTCACCAAGAAAATTTTATTTTCTTTTTAATGCATATTACTTAATACCAGCAATGCACTTGGGTCTTCCCTTCCATATTTTTACTCTAGACTCAAAGAGTACCTGATTTTTATTTCTTTTCTTTTCTTTTTTCTTTTGATAAGTGAGGCTTATCAGCACTTAGTTCATCCACCAGATTTATTAACATCAGAACTTAACAGATAAGAAGCACTATTCTAGTTTTTGACTTAGTAATAAGATACACAAAGTAAACTTAACTAAGCTCAATATCAGAATTTGCTTGTGTTAAAAGATTTCCACATAAACAATTACTTCAAACATGGGATCTTTAGTATATTAAAGACTAGTTCACATCTAGCACATATCCTCATTGGATTGAATAGTCACAGAAATATCATATCACTATCAGAGTTTAGAAATTCACATCAGCACTTAGAAGATTTCTAATTAAGCACAGAATACACAAAGATGTAATATCTGTAAACACTGATCATAAAGTTGATGTATCAGAACATAAACTAAGCAGATTTAGAGAAAGAACCTGAAACCATTCCAAGTTCATTTACCAATCTGTAAAAGTAGCTTCACACAGTGGTTTTGTGAAGATATCTGCTAGTTGTTGATCTGTGGGAACAAAATGCAATTCCACTGTACCTTCATCCACATGTTCCCTTATGAAGTGGTACCTATGCTGATGTGCTTTGTCATTGAGTGTTGAACTGGATTACCTGTCATAGTAATAGCACTTTGATTATCACAGTAAATAGGGATTTTAGAAAATTCTAACCCATAATCCAGTAACTGATTCTTCATCCAAAGAATCTGTGCACAACAGCTTCCTGCAGCAATGTATTCTGCTTCTGCAGTTGATGTGGAAATTGACTTCTTTCTTGCTAAACCAAGAAACCAATCTGCCTCCAAGAAATTGGCAGCTTCCACTTGTGCTTTTCCTGTCAATTTTGCATCCTGCAAAATCATCTGAGTAACCTATTAGCTTAAAGTCTGATTCTCTAGGATACCACAATCCCAGATCAGCTGTACCCTTAAGGTACTTGAAAATTCTTTTCACAGCTGTTAAGTGGGTTTCTTGGATCTGCTTGAAATCTTGCACAAAGACAGGTAGCATACATGATATCAGGTCTACTTGCAGTTAGATAGAGTAGAGAGCCAATCATACCTCTGTAATCAGTAATATCTACTGATTTACCAGTATCTTATCCAATTTTGTTGCAGTGGCCATAGAGTGGATGCACTTGAACAATCTTGCATTCCAAATTTCTTCAACAAATTTCTGTGTACTTAGATTGACAAATAAAAGTTCCTTCTTCATTCTCTTGACTTGAAGGCCCAGAAAATAGTTAAGTTCTCCCATCATACTCATTTGATATCTTGACTCATCAGTTGGCAAACTTCTTTACAAAGTCTGTCATTTAGAACCAAAAATGATATCATAACATATATTTGCACCAAAAGCAAGTCATTTCCATGGTTGAGGTAGAACAATGTTTTGTCAATAGTCCCTCTGTTAAATCCACTTTCCAGAAGAAACTGAGCTAATGTCTCATACCATACTCTTGGAGCTTGCTTAAGGCCATAAAGTGCTTTATCAAGCCTGTAGACATGATTGGGAAATTTGGGATCTACAAAGCCTGGAGGTTGTTCAACATATACCTCCTCCAATTCTCCATTGAGAAAAGCACTTTTACATCCATTTGAAAGACTTTAAACTTTTGTGAGCAGTATAAGCCAAAAATATCCTTATGGCTTCCAATCTAGCAACTGGTGCAAATGTTTCATCATAATCAATTCCCTCATGTTGAGAGTATCCTTTTGCAACCAGCCTTGCTTTGTTCCTTGTAATTATGCCATCACTGTCAGTTTTGTTTCTGAAACCCATTTTGTACCAACAACTGATCTGTTCTTGGTCTTGGCACTAGGGTCCAGACTTTATTTCTTTCAAATTCATTTAACTCTTCTTGCATTGCTTGCACCCAATCACATCTTGAAGAGCTTCTTCCACTTTCTTTGGTTCAGTCTGAGAAAGAAAAGAATGATAGAGACATTCATTTGATGTAGCTGTTCTAGTTTGACACCTGCATCAGGATTTCCAATAATTAAGTCAGGTGTATGTGCTTTAGTCCACTTCCTTGCAGTGGAAGGTTCTCTTAGAACTGGATGCTCCCCCATGATCCATGCTGTCTCCATCAACATTTTCTGATGCTCCCCTGAAATTATGCTCTGAGTTGGATCCTTCATTATTTGAGTTTCCAGAAATATCATAAACGAGTTTCCAGAATTATCAGAACTTGGCCCATCAGAACTTGAAGAGCCTGTTGTAGGTTCTGATGCTTCTTGAGATGTGTTGGATTCAGTATGCCCCCTGCACAGTGCATTTTCCTTAGGCGTAGTCACCACATTTTAATAACATCAGAGTTTAATCCATCAGAGTTTGCAGTATCAGACTTAGATTCGATTTACAGAATCAGAATTAAAACTTCATTTTCGAATCTCAGCTGATCATGATCAAAATCTTCAAGTCCAGTAATCTTCTTATCATCAAAAGAGACATTGATAGATTCCATGATAACCCTTGTTCTTAAATTATAGACTCTGAAGGCTTTTGTAGAAAGTGGATATCCAACAAAAATTCCTTCATCAGCTTTTAGATCAAATTTGGATAGCTGTTCGGGATGAGTCTTAAGAACAAAACACTTGCATCCAAATACATGAAAATACTTCAGATTTGGCTTCTTTTTCTTCACCATCTCATATGGGTTTTTCCATGTTTGATAAGTGTTGCATTCTGAGTAAAACAAGCAGTCTGCACAGCTTCAGCCCAAAAGTAGGTTGGCAACTTTGCTTCATCAAGCATAGTTCATGCAGCTTCAATAAGAGTTCTATTCTTTCTTTGAACAACTCCATTTTTCTGAGGAGTTCCAGGAGCAGAAAATTCTGCTTGATTCTTGGTCTTTGCAGAACTCTTCCATGATCAAATTCTTGAACTCAGTGCCATTATCACTTCTTATGATCTTCACAGAATCTTTGACCAATTTATCCAGTTGCTTGACATGATCAATCAAGTTAGAGCAGTTTCACTTTTTGTGTGCAAGAAATACACCCATGTGTATCTGGTGAACTCATCCACTATGACCATAGCATATTTCTTCTTTGCAATATACATGACATTCACTGGACCAAATAGATCAACATGTAGTAGGTGATAAAGCTCAAGAATTGATGATTCAGTCTTGCTCTTGAATGAAAATTTTCTTTTTTTTTGCCTTCTGACATGAATCACAAAGGCCATCAGGAGCAAATACTGATTTTGGTAGTCCTCTCACAAGATCTTTCTTGACTAGTTCATTTATATTGTTAAAATTTAAATGAGAGAGTTTCTTGTGCCAATCCACTTTCTTCAATTGATGCTCTACTTAACAGACAGATTGCAGAACCATCAGTACTTGTTGAAAGCTTGGATTCATAAATGTTACCATGCCTGTATCCTTTCAGAACAACTTTGCCTGTAGATTTGCTTACAACTTCACAGTGTTCTTCAAAGAAATCCACATGATAACCTCTGTCACAGATTTGACTAACACTCAGCAGATTGTGTTTAAGTCCTGAGACCAGAGCTACTTTTTCAATGATGACATTCCAAGATTGATATTGCCATATCCCATAGTTTTTCCAATGTTGCCATCTCCATAAGAAACACGTGGGCCAGCTTTCTCCACAAAGTCTGATAGCAGGGCTTTATTTCAGTCATATGTCCTGAACATCCACTGTCCAGAACTAGGATGTTCTTCCTGTTGCCCTGCAATCACAAATACCACTAATGATTAGTTTTAAGGACCGAGACTTGCTCGGATCCTTTGGCCTTTTTAAGTTTGTTAACATTTGCAGCGGATTTTGTGACGGCCTCAACCCCGGGGTCAGGAGTTGACGTCATCAACAATCACATAATAAACATAATATAAACAATTCAAGATAGAATATAATATGACCCCTAATTCCAAGATCTTTTCCAGGTTTAAGTATGACTTAGGTTACTCACTAACATAACTCAAATTACCCTTACACAATCCTGACCCACTAATTTAATGCATCAACTCAACAGACCTCATCTGGTCTGAATGCAACTACCTCAGAGGAGGCTGACACGAAAGGAACTGGAACTCTGCCCCTGACTACACTGAAGAATCTCTAGGTATCTGCAATACATATATAAAACATTTTGCAAGGGTGAGCAATCAATTGCTCAGCAGTACCACTATATGAATAATAATCAAAACAGTTTATGATAAACAATTATAGGAACATAAATCATAACTTGCCTAGAAACAAGGTAAAACATGTGTGAACTGGATATCAAAACTAGCATGCTCTGTAAAACCAATCATTAGTTGTGTGCTGTGCATAAATATCAATTTAAATTTTAGCATGCTTCTTTCGTTTCAAATTTCTGTCCCATCGCAAGACCCATAAAAACCATTTGTCCCGTTATGGGGACCCAAAATCATTTGTTCCGTTACGGAAACCATAAAACTTATCCATCACAGGATCTATAAAACTTGTCCCATCACAGGATCTATAAAACTTGTCCATCAACAGGACTCATAAAACTTGTTCCTCTCCGGGAACCTCAAAATCACTTGCTCAGATATAAAATCTATTGGATGATCCCTGGTGAGACAGCTGATCAGGCTATCTATGAAACTTGTTCCGGAACTCAGAGACTAGCTAGGTCTCTGTCACGCTGGGCTGGTGGTTATGACGGGGTGCGCAAACCACTTCGCCTCTTACGCTAACTTCAGGCCGTACGGGGCCTTCTGCGCACACTCATCCATTATCTGATCATTTTATCCAGTTTTCCAAATCACTTACCTATCTCTTATCAAAACAATTATAACATAGCACATTTTCCAAACATTTTCATTTTATTCAGAACTTAGAGATAGGCATTTTCAGAAGTTACTTTTCCCCCAAAACACAAGTTAACAAATAATTTGAATCCAGGGGATACGTAACTTAAATCGTTCTGTTCCAGTACGTAATTTAAATCAACAATTATTCATATATACTGCACCGTAAAAGATTTGTTCAGGGGTACTTGCCTTGCAGAGCTTTACAACTAATACCGATTGACCTTGAGCCGACCACGGACACTCAGGCTTAACGTCTAACCACTAGATTACCCTGGATTTGATTCAACACTCAGGTCCCTTCGATTGGAACCTTACTGAGCTCGTCGACTGTCCACTAGGCTATCCACCATCAACTCTTGGGCTTTCCGACTAGCACCTACAAAGTCGAAACACCCTAACTTAGACCTTCGATTATGCTTGACATATCCTCGCTAACAATCTACCCGAACGTTAACAAAACCCAACTCGTAACATATTCAATATTATAATACACGTATCAATTAGGGTTCACATCTTCGAAAGTCGGTTCAGCGTTCATTTTCATAAAATATGTATATCTGTCTTTCTTTTTCAAAATTAGGGTTATCGGTTTCGGCAAAACATTACATCACAACACATACTCAGGTTCGTACAAAATAGTTACATGTAACCGATCGACGTTCCGATAGTCATTGGGTACGGCCTCGAATTTCCGTAATTTAATTTTCCAAAATCGGGCAGCACCTCCTTTAATTATCGGACTACCCGTCGAACATCCCGACGTCAAATCAATCACAACAACCCAACCCAATCCAAATTCCAACCACCGACTTCAGTCAACAACAATTCAAAAATTCACCAATACCACTTAAATACATTATTAATTATCAGTCCCATTTTATAATTTTAATCTCATTTTATAGTTTTATTCGCAATTCGCATTTTAAATCGTATTTTGTATTTTAAATTGTAGGACTCAGAACAACGTCATCATAGTCCACCGTCGGCTCGCCGAGGCCTCATCGCCGACGGCGATATAAATTTACGGTTTCCCGTTATACCGGGCCTCCTACGTAAATTTCACCGATAATTATCGATTAAATCTCCCAACATCGTATAATTTATTTCACAAACCAATCAATTATTTCCTGCAAGAATAAATAAATAAAAATGAAAATTCAGTCCAACGTAACCAAGCCACAACAGTAACGTAATCGAGTCCAGCATAGGCACACGCAGACACACGCGCCGAAGTGCGTGGCTCACGCACACCGGAAACAGCCGGCTTCCACGCCGGAAAAACCTGGCGGCAACCGAACTTAGGGGAAACAGGGGAACCACAGCAGCACACAAACACAGATATACACAATACCATACACACACAATAATATACACATATATAATTGTGTGTATATATATATATAGATGACAAAGATCAGGCCGGGAAATCACCGGAAAGAAACTGGAATCACGGTGGCGGCCGGAGAGCAGGCGGCAGCAACACAGGGAATAAGGGGGAGAAGAAAACGAAGGGGAGAAAGAGAGATATGAGAGAGAGAGAGAAGAGAAGAGAGAGAAGGGAGAGAAAGAGAGAAGAAGAAAGGGAAGAGAGAGAGAGAGAATCAGAAAGATTTGAGGGAGCGAGAGAGAGATACCACGAGAGAAAAGAGAGGCGGCGAGTCGAGGGGAAGGGGGTGCAGGGATGAAATTGGGGATTTTGTCCCCCCCTTTTTTTTTTATTATTCTGACTCGCACCGCACTTACTGATTTTAACGAATAATTTTCGAGTAACAACACCCCGAAAATTTATCAGAACAAATTTAAAATTCTCAAGATAATTTAAAACTAATACTCTAAAATTATCGCAATAATTAACAATTAACTAAACAAAATTTCAAGATTTTTAAAGAATTTTTAAGACGTATACTGGATCTGCATTTTTACAATTAAATGAAATAACGCGCGGTCAAATAAATCCCAAAAATCTCCAAAATAATTTTAAAATTCTCGGAATATTCCAACTTAATAAAAATATGAATTTCGTAATTTTTTAAGAATTCAGGTATTAAATACTGATTTTACAATTAAATGAAATCAGAAAATCATTTAAAGATAAATAAATGATAAAATATCGATTTGTAAATTTTAAAACTCCTAAAAATAATTAATAAAATTATGAAGCCATAAAAATGATTTAGGGATAACCCAAGTATTTATGGAAATAAATTTTGAATAAAATCCCTTTAATTATAAAAGTGACACAACACAACTTCACAACGAATTATACAATTAATACCGAACACCAACGATCACGCATAATTAATTAAAATATTAAACAAAAATAATATCCAGCTGACAGAACCCACAAACCTATTTTATTATGCAATTATTAATAATTGCACATTTAAACAATATAAAAATATACGAGTCGTTATAATCTTCCCCCCTTAAAAAGATTCTGTCCTCAGAATCTGATTTTTAACCAAACAAGTGAGGATATTTGTCAAGCATATCTGACTCTAAATCCCAAGTAGATTCTTCTATTCGAGGATTCATTCAAAGCACACTCACTAAGGATATAAACTCATTCCTAAGGACTCACTCATAACGATCTAGGTTCTGGGTCGATCATTCCACGCAAAACAATTTGGATGAGAGCCCATTAGTTTCCTACTCAATGGCTTAGTTCAAAACCAAGAACATATCGCTTTAACAATGACATGCAGGACACACTATAAATGTTTGCAACTATAATAACAATGCTAACTCATGAGCACTTCATCTATCCTCTTCGATACCTCCAATGGGTACATATATTTAGGGCTCAACTCGCCCCTTCTAACTAAACCTAAACAATTTCTTTCAAGGTGAAATTTTGTCAATACCCACGATCCTACCTTTAGATCCATACTCTTTCGATGCAAATCCATCTTCTTTCTTTGTCCATCCCAAACTACGTCAACTCTTTTTCGAATTAACACCACTACGTCCTTGGTGCGGCGAATTTATTCAGGATCTTACAACATTTCTACTCCCACTTTCTCTCAGTAGGGGGAAACTCACACTTATGCTCACACAGGGCTTCACAAGGTAGCATTCCCTACTAACATGATAATTATTAATATAGAGGACTTAATCAATTGTAGGTGATTACCACAGTTTCCTTTTAGATTCAAACTATATACTCTCAACATACCTTATATTGCCTGAATCGTCCTTTCACTTCGACCTTTCGTCTACAAATGATAAGCGGTGCTCATTTTCAATTTGGGTTTCCAAACATTCGAACAACTCTTGCTTCTCTCCATCAGTTAAGACTGAAAGTAATCTCATATCTTCACTTCTTCTCACCTTCAGATATTTGAACTTCACATTCCACTTTTTCCCTATTCCTTTATTAACTCCTTAGCGATTTAATCACATTCAATCCTTTCCTTCTATACAGGGCATCTGTTACTACACCGGCCTTGCTTAAATGTTCGTTAATGGAATAATCGGAATCATTTGTTACTCTCAGCTAAATTTATACTTAAACTTAATATATAGTTGTTTTTCTTCTAATCTTCGTAGGGAAATCTTTGGGCGTTTCACATGGACATCCCTGGTCCTTGGATAGCTGAGGATGTTATCAATAAATACCATCATGCTTATTCAAGAACTCCTTATACACCATGTTCACTAACTGATACATTTGTTAATCCAAATAACATTATCAAAAATTGTGATGCCCATATTTCGTTTTAACTGCAGTCTTCGATACGTTCTCAGGCTGGATCTTAAGTCAATCCCCGAGAAATAACACACTCCTTGAATTAGGTTACATAATTAATTAATTCTTGATATGGTTACTGATTCTTGTTCGCCACTTTATTAAACTCCCGATAATCATTACACACTCTTATCATTTCATTCTTCTTTTCAGCAACATTTCTGGCATAACCCAAGGGACTATATCTGATATGCTCACCTTTCTTACTAATATCTTTTACAATTATCGAGCTAATTATTTCGTCCCACTAATCTTCAAAGAACTCCAGGCATTCATATATTACTCAACTTTCCTCAGCTCAAGCATTATCTTCTTCATATCTTTACACATGGTGGATCTACTTGATACCCTTAGCTTATTAACTTCTTTCTTCGCATGATTGGAAGAGCTTCTTATCCTGCTCCTTCCTTTAGCAATTCACTCCATTAGTGACTTCCATACACTTTACTATTCGCTTTTCCCAAATTAATCCTTGCCTTATGACAGGACAACCAATTCGTTACTAAAATCGTATCAAACTCCTCTAGCTTTAAGGGTGTCAGATCAGCTACACTACGTCCGAATTCTAACCGCTCGATCTTTTGGTTACTCTGGAAGTTCTACCTCTAGCCATGTTGGGTATTGGACCTTGGGATGTAGTACCTTGAGTAACCATTCCACAACTCCTTGCAATATGCCCAACCTTCCTATAATGGTAGCAAATAACTCCTAGATTTTCTGGATTACACTCCAACGCAGCCTGACCCTTATGACCGCATTCAAAACATTGAACATTCTTTGTTTTCGAATTTGAAAACCACGTTAGCATTTAACTTCATATAATTGGAACCGACTTCTATATAACTGACCATTAACTGATAAAATTAACCAACTCTTCCTTTTAATTGACCAATTGGAGTATCATCCGAAACACTACTAACACATCATAGTATACGTTGTATCTTTAAAAGTAGGGTATTTTCCAAAAAATTTGGCATCATTTCCTCTATATTACTGACTACCAGTCGGACTCAAGCCGACACCAACAATTAACCAACAACCATATCAATTTATCAACATCAACCAAACCACCAACAAGCATACTAACCATCTTTCATCACTCAACTCCACGGTTCACAATACTGTGACACATAACATGTTAATAATCATATGTATCACTAACCAATATAATAAAACGGGGTTGGCTATTTCCGCCAAAATTACCAACAAACAACCTCGCAAACTAGGTCAACTTAAGGACCTCTGATAGGCCTACTAGTCCAAGTTTCAGCCAACCATTCTTCTAAAGGCGGTTCCCTATCATTTGCCATAGACTCGACAACCACTGAATTAACTTTTATAAGACAATAACCTTTTCCAATGGATCACAAATCCTTTCTATTGTCGTCATTCAAAAATAGCAACCGGATATAGAACTTTTATTTCTCCTGACGGTCAATTCTTCGCTTACTTTCCATAACTAGGACGATCTGACCACAGTGATTACCGAAGGAAATTCATTGCCATAAAATACCAAATAAAATTTCGAAATCAGGATAATTCATTCTATAAGAAACATGAAGGAAATGCGGATATGACTGGGAGCAACCATACAAGTACGTAAGATGGCCAATCTTAGTACTATACAGTTTACAACACATAATTTGGTGGCGTCCCACCAGACCCTTTGTCACACAGACAAATAGTCACATCATATGTATTGTTTGCCCCAATCAACCGATAGAACCTCCGAGGAAAGAAATATAAGGGCTCAAAGTATAAACCTCAGTACTAATCCACATTCACTATGGGACTCGTCTATCATGGCAGCCTCTAACTATTACCCTTCCACCTAAACTTTCATGATCAGATTCGCTCGCTCGAGAAAAGAAACTAGAAATCTCAACTAGACATTGCCAATGACACCTATATATAGGGGATAAGGGAGATTTACTAAAAGCTAGGGCAGTTCCAGCCAATCCCCAACAAATATCAGGGTTACGCCTTCGAACCCTTGACTAAACCCACAGACTCGCTCCTCTGGTTGAGTTGCTGACTCATATTTATATAAAATAAACCTTCTTGCACTCTTCTGACTCTATTCTTAACCTAAATCAGGGACTCAAACCTGTAGCTCTGATACCAAGTGTGACGGCCTCAACCCCGGGGTCAGGAGTTGACGTCATCAACAATCACCATAACAAACATAATATAAACAATTCCAAGATAGAATATAAATACGACCCCTAATTCCAAGATCTTTTCCAGGTTTAAGTATGACTTAGGTTACTCAACTAACACAACTCAAATTACCTTACACAATCCTGACCACTAATTTAATGCAACAACTCAACAGACCTCATCTGGTCTGAATGCAACTACCTCAGAGGAGGCTGACACGAAAGGAACTGGAACTCTGCCCTGACTACCACTGAAGAATCTCCTAGGTATCTGCAATACATATATAAAACATTTTGCAAGGGTGAGCAATCAATTGCTCAGCAGTACCACTATATGAATAATAATCAAAAACAGTTTATGATAAACAATTATAGGAACAGAAATCATAACTTGCTAGAAACAAGTAAAACATGTGTGAACTGGATATCAAAACTAGCATGCTCTGTAAAACCAAATCATTAGTTGTGTGCTGTGCATAAATATCAATTTAAATTTTAGCATGCTTCTTTCGTTTTCAAATCTTCTGTCCCATCGCAAGACCCATAAAACCATTTGTCCTGTTACGGGGACCCAAAATCATTTGTTCCGTTACGGAAATCATAAAACTTATCCCATCACAGGATCTATAAAACTTGTCCCATCACAGGATCTATAAAACTTGTCCCATCACAGGACCTATAAAACTTGTTCCTCTCCGGGAACCTCAAAATCACTTGCTCAGATATAAAATTATTGGATGATCCCTGGTGAGACAGCTGATCAGGCTATCCTATGAAACTTGTTCCGGAACTCAGAGACTAGCTAGGTCTCTGTCACGCTGGGCTGGTGGTTATGACAGGGTGCGCAACCACTTCGCCTCTTACGCTAACTTCCAGGCCGTTACGGGCCTTCTGCGCACACTCATCCAATTATCTGATCATTTTTATCCAGTTTTCCAAATCACTTACCTATCTCTTATCAAAACAATTATAACATAGCACATTTTCCAAAACATTTTCATTTTATTCAGAACTTAGAGATAGGCATTTTCAGAAGTTACTTTTCCCCCAAAACACAAGTTAACAAAATAATTTGAATCCAGGGGATACGTAACTTAAATCGTTCTGTTCCAGTACGTAATTTAAATCAACAATTATTCATATATACTGAACCGTAAAAGATTTGTTCAGGGGTACTTGCCTTGCAGAGCTTTACAACTAATACCGATTGACCTTGAGCCGACACGGACACTCAAGCTTTAACGTCTAACCACTAGATTACCCTGGATTTGACTTCAACACTCAGGTCCTTCGATTGGAACCTTACTGAGCTCGTCGACTGTCCACTAGGCTATCAAACATCAACTCTTGGGCTTTCCGACTAGCACCTACAAAGTCGAAACACCCTAACTTAGACCTTCGATTATGCTTGACATATCCTCGCTAACAATCTACCCGAACGTTAACAAAACCCAACTCGTAACATATTCAATATTATAATACACGTATCAATTAGGGTTCACATCTTCGAAAGTCGGTTCAGCGTTCATTTTCATAAAATATGTATATCTGTCTTTCTTTTTCAAAATTAGGGTTATCGGTTTCGGCAAAACATTACATCACAACACATAATCAGGTTTCGTACAAAATAGTTACATGTAACCGATCGACGTTCCGATAGTCATTGGGTACGGCCTCGAATTTCCGTAATTTAATTTTCCAAAAATCGGGCAGCACCTCCTTTAATTATCGGACTACCCGTCGAACATCCCGACGTCAAATCAATCACAACAACCCAACCCAATCCAAATTCCAACCACCGACTTCAGTCAACAACAATTCAAAAATTCACCAATACCACTTAAATACAATTATTAATTATCAGTCCCATTTTATAATTTTAATCTCATTTTATAGTTTTATTCGCAATTCGCATTTTAAATCGTATTTTGTATTTTAAATTGTAGGACTCAGAACAAAGTCATCATAGTCCACCGTCGGCTCGCCGAGGCTCATCGCCGACGGCGATAAAATTTACGGTTTCCCGTTATACCGGGCCTCCTACGTAAATTTCACCGATAATTATCGATTAAATCTCCCAACATCGTATAATTTATTTCACAAACCAATCAATTATTTCCTGCAAGAATAAATAAATAAAAATGAAAATTCAGTCCAACGTAACCAAGCCACAACAGTAACGTAATCGAGTCCAGCATAGGCACACGCAGACACACGCGCCGAAGTGCGTGGCTCACGCACACCGGAAACAGCCGGCTTCCACGCCGGAAAAACCTGGCGGCAACCGAACTTAGGGGAAACAGGGGAACCACAGCAGCACACAAACACAGATATATACAATACCATACACACACAATAATATACACATATATAATTGTGTGTATATTTATATATATAGATGACAAAGATCAGGCCGGGAAATCACCGGAAAGAAACTGGAATCACGGTGGCGGCCGGAGAGCAGGCGGCAGCAACACATGGAATAAGGGGGAGAAGAAAACGAAGGGGAGAAAGAGAGATTATGAGAGAGAGAGAGAAGAAAGGGAGAGAGAGAGAATCAGAAAGATTTGAGGGAGCGAGAGAGAGATACCACGAGAGAAAAGAGAGGCGGCGAGTCGAGGGGAAGGGGGTGCAGGGATGAAATTGGGGATTTTGTCCCCCCCTTTTTTTTGATATTATTCTGACTCGCACCGCACTTACTGATTTTAACGAATAATTTTTGAGTAACAACACCCCGAAAATTTATCAGAACAAATTTAAAATTCTCAAGATAATTTAAAACTAATACTCTAAAATTATCGCAATAATTAACAATTAACTAAACAAAATTTCAAGATTTTTAAAGAATTTTTAAGACGTATACTGGATCTGCATTTTTACAATTAAATGAAATAACGCGCGGGTCAAATAAATCCCAAAAATCTCCAAAATAATTTTAAAATTCTCGGAATATTCCAACTTAATAAAAATATGAATTTCGTAATTTTTTAAGAATTCAGGTATTAAATACTGATTTTACAATTAAATGAAATCAGAAAATCATTTAAAGATAAATAAATGATAAAATATCGATTTGTAAATTTTAAAAACTCCTAAAATAATTAATAAAATTATGAAGCCATAAAAATGATTTTAGGGATAACCCAAGTATTTATGGAAATAAATTTTGAATAAAATCACCTTTAATTATAAAAGTGACACAACACAACTTCACAACGAATTATACAATTAATACACGAACACCAACGATCACGCATAATTAATTAAAATATTAACAAAAATAATATCCAGCTGACAGAACCCACAAACCTATTTTATTTATGCAATTATTTAATAATTGCACATTTAAACAATATAAAAATATACGAGTCGTTATATATGGTACGCTTGAATCCGATGTATGGTTTAGGAGAAACGACCATTTTAAGTAACGGCATTTCGCGAACGAACCATTTCCCCTCGCCTTACTTTGAAACCTTGGTTAAGGACCTTAAATGACTAATTGGGATATGAAACAATTATGTTAAGTGGATTAGACAGTTGGTAAGGTACTCGCGAAAGAATCGCCTTAAAACTCTTAATGGTTAATTTATTAAAAATGGTGGAGCCGAGGGTACTCGAGCGACTTAAGAGAATCATTAAGCGCAAAGCGAGCGTTAGAGTCTAATTGGTTAAAGTATAGATTCTTAAGCGACTTTGGTTTAATTCCAACTTATATGTGGTTTATAGGTTACCAGACTCATCCCAGGACTTTTACCACCCCCAGTCGTTGTGGCAAATTTTCTACCCGTTATACTGTTGTTGTGATGTATACATATGTATATGCATTATCTTGTGATAGATGCATGATGGTTAATTAGAAAATCTTGCTATATATTGGAGCATGTGATATGATATACATGCATGTCTGTTTAGTAATCTTGATATATATCTGTTGATTCAAATGCTTATTAGTTGCATAATACCTATGCTAGAGATAAGCAGTAATTGCGTATACCCTTAGTATAGGGGACCCAAAGGTGAACATTTTCTAAAACCGGGAGTCGATGTTCCCGAGTATATTATATATATATACATATATATATATAGATATAGTTTTCAAAACTATGAATCGAATAAGATTTACTCGATAACTTTATTTTTATTATTGAATATTAATTTGAATATTCATTCGAGGACATATGACTCCGTTTATTTTATTAATGAATATTATTTTGAATATTCATTCGAGGACTTATGACTCCGCTTATTTACTGAATAATATTCTTTATTTTATTACAGAATAATGTTTCGATAATCAAACTTATTTTCGATTATTCAAATAAAGATCATACTTTAGTATAAGTATATCTTTGGTTATTAATATTCATTTCAAGTATGAGTTTTAAAACTTCTACTTCAATTATTTTTATAAAGATTATTCTTTATGGGAATATTATTTAAATAATAATATTCAGATATTTTCTAATATGTTGGGACTGATTTATTTTATTAAATCAGCATCACTCCAAACATTCTTAAAAATGTTTTTGAGTCTTCAAAATGATTTTAAAGGTTAGGGTGGATCCCAAAACTCATTTTTATATTTAAGATCCTCCTTTCGAAGGGGATTTAAATACTCGTTCAAAACCGGAGGGATCCGGCTCTGTGGTGTGTTTTATATTCGCAACAAGGTTGCTATTTTGATAAAAGAGTTTTTGATTACTTACCCAACAGTCGGGAAGTAAAATTCTTGGAACAAGTTAATCCATTATCAGGCATCGCCTGGGAAATATCGGTGAGTTCTCCTTTCCAACTAGATACGACTTCTTGGTGGAGCCGTATCAACAAGTTTCTACTTGGGGAAAGGGGGACGAGCTTTATGTTTCAGAGTCATGGATTTCATCTGAACTAGGAGTGGCGTAAGTGGTCGAGTGGCGCCGGCCCAGCCTAATTATATTGGCCCAAATGGCCTGGAAGTTCCGCTAAGACGGTCCATTCCTTAGGAGTCCAGTGTTCGGTTGACAAGTAAATCCGACAGGTTCTCCTCTACATGTAGAAAATGGTGGGGTTGCACTACTACGACTGATCATCGTAAGTGGTCTTCCTGGCGCGGTAAACTCCCGAAATGAGTTCATCATCCAGTTGGATATTTCTACAACACTACCCAGAGCACTTCGATAGAAAGGCTACGGCTGGGCGATTGTTGAGTGTTGGCAGGGTCAAGTTTTCAAAATTATGTTTCCATCAAATGAAGTATCTCGTAACTTCGTTTCTTTTGAATGATATTTCAAAGATTGATTCTATACAAGTTATGCCTTGTAGTCTCATCTATGTGATGAACTTTTGAAACTAATTATAACTTGAACGGTGTTAGTTCAAGTAGTATTCGGAAAAGATATAAGTTTATTGGAGTATCTTGTAACTTCATCTTTTAAACTTATATCTAGTAAACGATTACCTTGTGCATGTCAAAGATTTTCAGAAAAATGTTGAGACAAGGTTAGATATATGAGATCACCTTGCAACGATATTTTTATACAGTTGTAAACTGGAACTCTGTGGATGTTATACATGTCAGAGGATTTCAAATATTGTGAAAAGTATATATATATATATGTATATATATACTGAATATTTTGCGACTTGGTCGCGTTAAGATATCAGCTTGGTTCATTTCTTTTGACCAAGACTTTCATGAGTACTATGAGAATGCTCATATATTGTTAATCATTATACATATTATCTTGGTGGGCTTTTTGCTCACCCTTGCTTTCTTCTTTCATCACACAACAACAGATAGAAAAGATGAACATGACCAAGCTTCCAATTTGCAAGCAGTTAGGAAACGTTCCGCAGTTTTCTGGAAGCATTGATGCCGCTGTAGCTGAGGTAGAAATTACCAATAGGCTAGACTTTCAACTTCTAATGTACCAGACTTATGTATCTATATGAATTGTAATAATGGCAAAGAAATGTAAAATTATTCAGAAACCCTTTTAAGGTGTAACGGTTTATAATTGTGGAATATAAGGACTTGTGTTATTTTTGGGTATTCATCTCTGAGGCTATAACTTGTGGTGTGTGTGTGTGTATATTGTGGGGTCACAGTACTCAGTAGTTGGTTGACTGTTAAGATTAAGTATTGATAAGGGAAATGGAACTCGTGACAACCCGAATCCCCGACCCCGGATTTGGGGGTGTTACATATGTGAACCTTACGTGCTATATCATTATATGTGTATATATGCGAGTCAGATAGAAACACATGGGTAGACTGATAAGGTTACGTGATATCAATTCGAGATACACGTATATAGTAAGTTATCTAAGCGACTATCTTTCTATGATTGGTTCAGTGTTAACAAGGCAGAGCAAGCTAGAGATAGAAGGCGGTGAGTTGAACCAGGTTAAGTACGCGCAAGGCAAGTTTTTCCCCTATTCTAAATTCAGAATAGTGAATTATAATTCTTTTCTCATATCAGTTACCTTTGATAATTATTGTTCATATACACTGTTACCCAATTATTAATGTTCGTTTGTATTTCATTTCGATTCTTGATTTCTCCCAATTTATTGAATTCTCTATTCATATTTCAATACTTTTACCCTTGTTACATATACTCTGGTATGTCCTGGTGTTGGGATATATCAAAAGCATTCCGATTGTTCCGGATGCTATACCTTGGACTAGATGGTTACTATACGGGTTGGGTTTTTCCCAGACCATTATTTAATAGGCCATAGTTGCCTGAGTACTCTTTATGTTGGTTGGGTCTATGCAGTTGGGTATAGATCTGCACTGTATCCTGACTGATCAGCAGGTTATAGTGCATATGTTGGTTCTTGTTTCCAGTCTTGTTCATTTGGCACTCGCCAGGGTTGGCAAATTATTATCCTATACAGATTCAGATGGTTGTTCAAACCAGCAGCTTATTGGTTCACTTATTTCTCTCTCTTTATATACTATATATATTATTGCAGGCTTGTTGAGCAATTTTGGCTCATCCCTTTTTATTGTTATTCCTATTGTTTTACAGTTAAGGTAGAGAATGAAACGCATCAGGACCCGCGTAGTCAAGAAGCGAGTCAAGCAGCGGGACTCCCTTATACCAAGAGTGTTCCTTCCTATTCCCGAAGAGAGCTTTGAATTTCCAGATCAGGTGTAACAGGATAAGTAGTAATGTTGGGTTGAATAAAAGTTTTATGTAGTTTGAATAAAAGTTGTGTGGTGAGAATGTAGATAGAATAAAGTTTTGTAACAAAGAGAGTTCTTGAGAGAGGTTTTATTTATTTGGGTTTGTAATAAAGTGTAGTATGTGGTTCTTGTTTTCAACTCAACCCTTAAAAGATCCTGAGTAGTAATAGTTCGGGGTAATTATTATATTTATATTCCGCTTGTGCAGGTTTAGTTTGTAGTTGTTATTAATAATACCCCAAATCTATACCCCGGATTTGGAGGGTGTTATAGTCTTCCTTTTATTTCTACCTACTTTCTCTTTGATGCTTGTTAATGATGGAACACCTTTCTTCCTTCCTCCACCTTATATCTCCAATAATTTAAGTGAGAGTGAACCAATCTTTGAACCTGATTGTCTCTGAGACACATCAGTCCCATCTATTGGTTTTGATTTTGCAACTGATTCTTTTTGAGAAGAACCAAAGGTGATATGGTGTCTAGATTTGGTAGTTTTAAGAGAAATACTTGGGTCAGGAACAAGATTGGATGTGTCATGTTCCATAGTGTCAGGATTTGAAAAACTGTACTTGTGAGGCATTTTGTTAGATAAAATCACCCACATTTCTCTTGGTAAAATTGTATATCTCCTGAAAGTATCTTTCCTTTTTGCTAAATCAATCAGAGATTCAAAATTGATTTGAAAGATCATCAAAAATCATCTTTTTCAAAACTTTCATCACGAAAAAGATATGTAAATATTAATTGTAAGAACCTAGTGTAACCTACACCACCATCTTTATCACTAAATCTAGCTATTAGAAATTGCATAATAGTGTTACCATAATCAAAATCATGACCATATATCAATACATAACCTATCTGTAGTTAAGATTATGGGAGAGCATCAAAGTTATATATCTTATTCTGAAAAGCTCTTTTTTTACAGTCAAAGTAGAACATTCTTTTCTGAGCTTGGTCATGTACATCTCCCGAGCCTTAGTGAACTCAATGCTATGGCCAATCTCTCTGACCCATTCAAAGAGAGTTACAGTAGGAGTCACAACTGATGTCCTGCCATTCAGTGTAGCCAAATTCAAAGCTTCCTCAACAATAGTTGCATTGATCTCATATTTCTGATTATCATGCCATCTGAATCTGTCTTATTTCTAAAAACCCATTTTATGTCGACAACTAATTTGTTCTTTGGCCTTGCAACCAATTTCCACACTTCATTCCTTTCAAACTCATTCAACTTTTCCTGCATTTCTTGAATCCAATCAGTATCCTTGAATGCATCCTCTAATTTCTTTGGTTCCTTCTTAGAAAGAAAGTTATGATAAAATATTCATGTTTAGTTGTAGTTCATGTTTGGACTCCAGCCTCAGGATCTCTAATGATAAGATCAAGTGTGTGATCTTTTGTCCATTTTACAGCTTTTGGTAGTTCAGTCTCATTTCGTGATGCTCACTCTGCATAATTGCTATCATTTCCATGCGAAGCTCCCCCTGTATCAGTGATGTCTGTTCCTGATTGAGTAGAGCTTCTGTTTAAAGATTGTTCACCAAACTGATCTTGATCAGCAGTTGAATGATCACCTCCTGATGAGCTATAATTTGTTGTACTAGAAGAATTTCCAGTTGATCCTGTATTTCCTGAGTCATCAGTATCATCATTATTTGATTCACTAGAGTTATCACTGTCTGTTTGTGGATGTTGATCCCCCTCAACATATGGATCTCCATGAATTAACTCTAGACCAGGATCAGAATTTTCATTAGGATTTGACTGAGTGTCAGGATTTAACTTATCATCTGGAAGTGATAAGTCATTAGGAATTGAATCATTTCCTGACTCGAGTCTTTTATTTGCAAAAACAAGTTCTTTATGTATATCTTCTTTGATTTCAGTGATCTTCTTGTCATCAAAAGAAACATGAATTGATTCAACAATCGTCCTTGTTCTTAGATTGAACAATTTATAGGCTTTTGATGAAGGATATCCGACAAAAATCCCCTCATCAGCCTTTCTGTTAAATTTTCCAAGCATTCCAGGATGCGTTCTTAGAATAAAACATTTGCATCCAAAGATATGGAGATGCTCTTAGCTTGGCTTCTTTTCCTTGATCATTTGATAAGAAGTTAATCCATGTCTGTTGATCAGAGTCAGGTTCTGAGTATAACAGGCAGTGTTGATAGCTTCAGCCCAAAAATATGTTGGTAGATTAGCATCCACAAGCATAGTTCTTCTAGCTTCAATTAGTGTCCTATTTTTCCTTTCCACAACTCCATTTTTTTGAGGTGTGCCAGGTGCTGAAATTTTTTGAGAGATTCCCATGTATCTGCATAGCTCATCCATCTTGCTATTTTTAAACTCAGTCCCATTGTCACTCCTCAGAATTTACACTATGTACTTTGTGCCATTTTCAATCAGTCTCAGATGAACAAAAAGAATTTCTGCTATTTCATCCTTACTGTGCAAGAAAACCCCCTACGTAAATCTAGTATATTCATCAACAACAACTACAATATACCTTTTCTTGTTAATTGACATGACATTCATAAGGCCAAAGAGATCAAAATGTAGCATTTGATATGGCTTCTTGATGGATAATTCTAACTTTCTTTTGAAAGAGGTTTTTCTTTGTTTGGCTTGTTAACATGCATCACACAAACCATCATGGGAGTAGTACATGTTTGGTAGACCTCTTACCAAATCTTTCTTCACTAGTTCATTGAGATTATTGAAGTTGAGGTGAGAAAGCTTCTTGTGCGAATTCCAACTTTCATCTACCTATGCCTTGGTTACTAAGCAAGTTTCAGGACCATCGTTATTTGCATAAAGTTTGGCTTCATAAATGTTTCCATGTCTGTAAGTTTTAAAAACAATCTTCTTTGTGATCTTATGAACTACTTCACAGTGAGTATCATAGAACACAACATAGAAACCTCTGTCAGTAATTTGACTGATGCTCAACATATTGTGTTTCAGTCCATCTACCAGAGCTATGTTAGAGATGATGACATTTTCGATGATTATATTACCATATCTCAGTTTTTTTCCTACATTGCCATCACAATAGGAAACCATTGGCAAGCATTCTCCTCATATTCTGACAACAGGGATTTAGTTTTAGCCATATATGCAGAACAACTATTGTCCAGTACAAGCACATTCTTCTTGTTTCCATGCAATCAGAAATATGGAAATCAATTAGAATTTTTAAGAACCCAAACTTGTTGGGTCCTTTTGGACATCTTATGTATTTTTGCAGTAGAAGACTTCCTGTCAGGATTTGATCCATCAGGAATTGCTCAATCAGGATTTGTCTTGACAATTTTAACTCTATAATATGTATGCACATTCAGTTTAGCGGTTCTATTTAAAACATCAATTTTATTGAATTTAGATAAAGGATCATAATTGTTGTGATACAGACTAAGATAATCTTTACATGTTTAAATAGAATGCCAACTGTTACTACAATGAAAACAAGGGATCTATGATTTGTAAAATACTAATGTACCACTAATATTAGATTCAAGAATCTTATTAAATTTCTTTTTAGTCTTCCTGCAATCAATAACAATATGATTAGTATTACCATAATTAAAACAAGCTTTTCTAGGAGCAACATGAATGTACTTATAATTCCTTTCCTTATTAATTCCTTGTTTACCATTTCTACCTCTATTAGACCTAGATTTGTGAGTCCTAGCAGTTACCTCACAAATTTTCTTGTCCAACTAATTTTTAGAAAGAAGTTCTATATTTTTACTTTTCTTTTCTTGTATTTTAGGCTCTTTTTTCTTTTTATCAAAAACTCTAGATTCATTTTTCTTCTTATCAGGATTCTTAGGGGTAGAACCATTTTCATAAACAGACTTCACGCCATTTTCATCAGTTCTAATAAACTTAATAGAAGTAGTGTTATTAATAGCCTTATTGATATTCGTATCAGTAAATTTATTATAACCTAGACATTCTTCCCAATTCTTATCACTGATGAAACTATGAACTTTTCTTCCTGAAGTCATCTATGTTTTAAACACCTCTCTTTCTTTCTCAAGAACTTTCTCTAGTCTGGAATATTTTATGTTTATTTGAGTTTCATTATGTTGGGCCTTTTTACATGCCTTTTCATTTTCATGCATGCATACTAACTCGGCTTCTAAGAAATCATTTCTTTCTCTAAGCTTCTTATTTTCAGCAATTAAACTGTCACATTCAATAGTCTTACTTTTAAAAGTGACATGCAGAGAGTATAAGAAAATTTTTAGTATAGAGGGATTATTAGTATTAATAGAGAATATGACTGAAGGTACCTTATCAGTTCCTGAAGAATCCTCTCCATGATTTGCCATGAGTGCGTAACATTCATCAACATTGTCAGTTCCTGATGAGTCCATCCAGTCTTTGTTTGTTATGACCAAAGCTTTTCCAGTTGACTTGGGGCACTCAGTAGCCAGATGTCCCCTTTCATTGTATTTGTAACAAGTCACCTTGGTCTTGTCAAACTTCCTTCCCTTATTGTACAGTCCTTCACTCTTTCTGAACTTACCTTTTCCATCTCCAGAGTACTTTCTGTTAAAACCACCTTTCCTTTATGGATTTGCAAAGCTTATCCTTCTAAAGCCTTTCACCAGCATTGCAGCCATCTCAACAACTTAAGGATCATCCAGTTCGATCACAGAATCCTCGTCAGTATCTGTGTCAGGATCTGATGATTCAACCGTATATGAGTCTTCCACCATGTTCCTTCATCCTGACCTCTCTCTTATATTTTCCTTGCCTTTATTAGTCTCAGCATTTAGAGCCACAACCTTCATCTTCTGGCCCTTTTTATTCTTCCTTTGCTGGATCTCGTAGTCATGAGTTTTTAGCATCCCATAAACTTAATCCAGAGTCAGTAAATCAAGATCATATTGATGCCTGCTTATTGAGGCTTGAGTATCCCAATCTTCTAGAAGAGCTCTCAGAAACTTGGTGTTTGAGTCTTCTCTATCATACTCTTTTCCAACCAATGATAGATCATTCAGTCGTGTCAGAAATCTATCATAGATGTCAGTATTTGACTCATCAGCCTTGGCATCAAATTGCTCATATTCTTACACGAGAACAACATTTATGTTCTTCTTTATTGATATTGTACCTTGGCACAGTGTCTCCAAGGCTTCCATATCTCTTTTTTCAGTCTTGCAGGAAATCACACTGTTGGACATCACATTGTCCAAACTATTGTACAAAATATTCCTGACTTTTGTATCCTTAAGCATTGAAGCCTTCTCAGGATCTGACCACTTTAATTTTTCTTTCCTGACATAGTATTCAGGAACATCTGAGGTCATAGCCACAGTTTCCACAGGGTAAGGAGATCTTGTTATGATGATATCCACATATGCATCATCAATAGCTTTCGGGAACATCAACATCTTTACTCTCCATGTAGAGTAATCACATTTCTTCATGATGGGAATTTTCATGCTTTCATACTTACTTCCAGACATCTTGATCTTTTCAAATTAACAGTTAACTTGACCGCTCTGATACCACTTGTTACCCAATAAAGTAATTATTTAAGGGGATTGGATACAATTACTAAAGAAATCGATGTATCACAGAATTAAAGTAAGCACAAATGAATCAAATAACAGTTTATATTGATCTTTAATAAACTGTTACAAAACTCTCTCAAGAACAATATTCTTAAGAGCTGCTAGGTTATGTGAATACTCGAGTTAGGCACCTATCACTGTTACAATGTGATAACTTATTATATGTTTATACTACACAGCTACAATCAATCTCTATCATATACAAGATATATTACAGTATAACTCTTCTACTTTCTATACATATCTAAATCAACTACGATCCTATAAATCAGCACATTCTAATTTATCTCGCAGCTCTGACTTGTCATTCAAGTCATTATCAACGGGTAAGCTAATCAACGAATATATGTTAGAGCTTCGATGGATATTCATATGTAAGTATCAATGAATGACTGAATAGATTGTTAATGGATGATAATGAAGCTTTCACCGGATAATCATATCCTAACAGTTGATCATATCCTGATTGTTAGACATATCCTGATTTTTGACAAAGCTGATTCCCAATATTTGACATTTTGTAGCTGACTGTAGGAAGCAAAAAGCTTAAAGGAAGCAAGCCTTGATCACAAAGAAGAAGAATTTGGATGATACATCAGAATCTAATAAAGGTGTTATTTATGCACTCATGGGAAATGCTGATAGTGAATCTGAGGCTCCTGAGATGAAGGTACCTCAAACTATTCTAGCCTTTGATACTAATGATATCTGTGAATTAAGGCTATGTCTTAAAACCCTGGATATCAGTTCTAGGGGTCCAACTCTTGAAAATTCTAGGATCAGGATTGAAAATTCTGACTTAAAGAAAATGAATGATCGCCTAAAAGCTGAGTGGATATTCATGCTAGAAACATAAAATGAAAGAGATGATTTTGTGTATGTTAAAGATAAATTGTTGGAAAAGCATACTTACTTAGAAAAGGAATTATCTAAAGAAAGAGAAATAATTAAACTTTGGACTAATTCAGGAAAATCAACTCAGGGACTAATAGAAAGTGGTTGTTGGGGATCAGGATTAGGTATGCAGACAAATCTAATACTGATAAATTAAAAATGAAAGAAATTAAGGAGTGTAAACCAATAAATGTTGAAAAGCATGTCAAAAAAACATGTCTCAGTTAACACCTGTTAAGTTTAGCTTAAGTTCTAATGGTCTCAAATCAGTAAATGAGATAGGTTCAACATCAGCACCTAAGTCAAACTTAAAAACTGATAATTTTGAATAGATGAAGGCTAAGTCAATAATTGTCAGTTTAGTGACACGAAAGCAGCTTAAGAAAAAGATGAAGGAAGTTAGAATGAAAAATAAGGATAAACATCCTAGGAAGAACAGAAATGAAAAGGTAGGTGTTAATAAGGAGAACAAATATAAACCTATTCCTAATACACCTAGAAAGGCTTGTTTCAACTGTGATAGTACTAGTCATCTTGCTATTTCTTGCAGGAAGAATAAAGAAATAAATACCGTTCCTCCTAAATTATAGTTTAGGAACAAAATAGTTAGATATAGACCACGGAATCCCTGTTTTCATTGTGGCGGTACTTGGCATTTTATTTACACATGTAAAGAGTATCACATAATGTATTATGAATATTATGAACTGAAATCCTCTTTGAATAAAACTAGAGTTATTTATGCATGTGTATTTACTGATATTAAGAATGTTAGCATAAACTCTGATATAAAGACTTCTGCTACAAATGTTAATAAACTTAATAAGGCCAAAGGATCCAATCAAGTCTGGGTCCTTAAAAAATCTAACTAATGGCTTATCTGATGCATGGTAACATGAAAAATACTCTAGTCTTGGACAGTGGATGCTCAAGACATATGACTGGAAATAAAGCCCTGCTATCAGAGTTTAAGGAGCAGGTTATCCCAAGTGTTTCTTATGGAGATGGTAACTTAGGAAAAACTTTGGCATATAAAAACATCAAACTTGGGAATGTCATCATTAAAAATGTACATCTTGTTGTAGGACACAAACATAATCTGATTAATGTGAGTCAAATCTGTGACAGAAGTTATCATGTGTACTTTTATAAAGAACATTGTGAAATTGTCAACAATTCAGATGGCAATGCTGCAATAACTGGTTATAAACATGGCAACTTATACGAATCCAGAGTTTCCACAAACACCGATGGCGTTGCAATCTGTCTGCTAAGTTGAGCAACTGTGGAAGAAGGCTGGAACTAGCATAACATACTTTCTCACTTAAACTTCAACAACATCAATGAACTTATGAAGAAAGATCTTATGAGAGGATTTCCCAATATAGTTGTTACTTCTGATGGCCTATGTGATTCATGCTAGAAGGCCAAGTTAGGGAAATCATCTTTCAAGAGTAATACTGAATCCTTAATTCTTGAACCATTTAATTGATTACATATTGATATTTTTGGTCCACTAAATATAATGTCAATATCCAAGAAAAGATATGCACTGGTCGTTGTGGATGAGTACACCTGGGTATACCTTCTGCATACTTAGGATGAGACACCATATATTTTTCTTGATCATGTGAGGCAACTGGAAAAAGGATCAACATACAAACTGAAGATCATCAGAAGTGATAATGGAACTGATTTTAACAACATCATTATGGAAGAATTATGTAAACACAAGAGGATCAAACAGGAATTTTTTGCCCCTGGAACTCCACATCAAAATGGAGTTGTTGAAAGAAAGATAAGAACTCTTATAGAAGCTGCAACGACCAGGTTTGAGGATGCAAAATTGTCAACCTATTTCTGGCCGAAGGCTGTACAAACTGCATGCTTCACACAAAATGCAACTCTGATAAACAAGCATGAAAAGATATCAGTTGAGATGGTGAAAGGAAAGAAGCTAAATTTGAAAAACTTTCATATTTTTTGTTGTAATTATTTTGTTCTTAAAACTCATCCTGAACAGCTTACCAAGTTTGACTTCAAAGCTGATGAAGGAATTTGTTGGGCATCCACTGTGAACAAAAGACTTTAAATTTTACAATCTGAGAACAAGAGTGATCATAAAATCTATTCTTGTATCTTTTGATGATAAAAAGATTACAGGTCTAGAAGATGTAGTTGATCATGAACAACTGAGATTTGAAAATAAAGTTCCATATGCTGAACAGCTAAGTCCTAATGGACTAACAAACTCTGATACTGCAAATCCTTATTTCATAATAAACTCTGATGAACCACTTGTCCATGGTGACAACTAAAATATTGAAGCACATGTTGAGGGGGACCACACGATTCACATTAAAAGTCAATTTCAAGTGATACAAGTCAAGAAATATTAGAAAATTCTTCATCAGACTTTAATTTCTTAAATACTGTTAAAGCAAATTCTAAAAATTATGAGAGTACTGCTTCATGGCGAGCTTCAGGAAATAATAATGGTACACATTAAGGTGAAAATAAAGACTTCATGAATCAAGAGTGAAGATCTTCTTTAAAGAGTCATTCCTTCTACCAGAAAATGGACTAAGTTATATACTCCTGACTTAATCATTGGAAATCCTGATAGTGATGTAAGGACTAGAACAACCACCTAAAATAAATGTCTCTACCATTCATTTCTATCTCAGACTGAACCAAATAAAGTGGATGAAGCTCTTCAAGATGCTGATTGGGTCACAGCAATGCAAGAGGAGTTGAATGAATTTGATAGGAACAAAGTCTAGACTTTAGTACCAATGCCAAAATACAGATCAGTGGTTGGTACTAAGTGGGTGTTCGGAAATAAAAGTGTCAGTGATGGCATTATTACAAGGAATAAATCAAGGTTGGTTGCTAAGGGATATTCTCAACAAAAGGTATTGATTATTATGACTTTTCCTCTTGTTACAAGAATTGAGGCCATCGGCATTTTTCCGGCCTATGTTGCTCACGTGAAGTTTAAAGTGTTCCAGATGGATGTAAGAGTGCAATTCTTAATGGTGAACTTGATGAGGAAGTGCATGTTGAACACCTCCAAGGTTTATGATCTAAGTGTACCAAAATCATGTCTACAAGTTGGATAAAGCACTCTATGGACTAAAGCAAACTCCAAGAGCCTGGTATGAAATACTTGCACAGTTTTTACTAGGAAGTGGCTTCAAAAGAGTGCCACTAATAAAATCTTATTTTATAAGATCATGGTATTGACTTGTTGTTAGTTCAAATATATTTGAAGATATCATCTTTGGGATCTACTAATGATAAACTTTGTTAGAGGTTTGCCAAAAAAATGCAGTCTAGATATTAGATGAGTATCATGGGAGAACTAAGTAAAGTAGATTGAAGCAGGGATCTACATTAATAAAGCTAAATATACCAGAAATTTGTTGAAAAGAGGTTGGAATGCAAGATTGCTCAACTACTACAACCTCTCATGGGCCACTGGCAACCAGGTTAGATTTAAATACTATTTCATCAGTAGATATAACTAACTATAGAGTATGATTGGCTCA
>NW_027421102.1:0-23374 GCF_009905375.1 Apium graveolens | reverse complement strand
TCGGTCTAGACCTCGTGTACTACCCCCTATGAGGATTATTCGGAAACCGAGTTCCATTCGTTTCAGCCCCGATTCACTCCCGGACGACCCCGAATAGACGCGAATGCAATTTCATAAATCCATAGGGACAAATTATGTAAAGAACTCTAAAAAACGGGTTTCCTTAATTTTTGCTCCAGACCTCGTGTACTACCCCCTACGAGGATTATTCGGAAACCGAGTTCCATTCGTTTCAGCTCCGATTCACTCCCGGACGACCCCGAATGGACGCGAATGCAATTTCATAAATCCATAGGGACAAATTATGTAAAAACTCAAAAAAACGGGTTGCCTCAATTTTTGCTCCAGACCTCATGTACTACCCCCTACGAGGATTATTCGGAAACCGAGTTCCATTCGTTTCAGCTCTGATTAACTCCCGGACGACCCCGAATGGACGCCATTGGAATTTTAAAAATCCATAGGGACAAATTATGAAAAGAAATCGAAAAAATGGGCCGCCTCAATTTTTGCTCCAGACCTCGTGTACTACCCCCTAAGAGGATTATTCGGAAACCGAGTTCCATTCATTTCAGCTCCAATTCACTCCCGGACGACCCCGAATGGACGCGAATGCAATTTTATAAATCCATAGGGACAAATTATGAAAAGAAATCGAAAAAAATGGGTCGCCTCAATTTTTGCGTCCAGACCTCGTGTACTACCCCCTACTGAGGATTATTCGGAAACCGAGTTCCATTCATTTCAGCTCCGATTCACTCCCGGACGACCCCGAATGGAAGCGAATGCAATTTATAAATCCATAGGGACAAATTATGAAAGAAATCGAAAAAACGGGCCGCCTCAATTTTTGCTCCAGACCTCGTGTACTACCCCCTACGAGGATTATTCTGAAACCGAGTTCCATTCATTTCAGCTCCGATTCACTCCCGGACGACCCCGAATGGACGCCATTGGAATTTTATAAATCCATAGGGACAAATTATGAAAAGAAATCGAAAAAACGGGCCGCCTCAATTTTTGCTCCAGACCTCGTGTACTACCCCCTACGAGGATTATTCGGAAACCGAGTTCCATTCATTTCAGCTCCGATTCACTCCCGGACGACCCCGAATGGACGCCATTGGAATTTTATAAATCCATAGGGACAAATTATGAAAAGAAATCGAAAAAACGGGCCGCCTCAATTTTTGCTCCAGACCTCGTGTACTACCCCCTACGAGGATTATTCGGAAACCGAGTTCCATTCATTTCAGCTCCGATTCACTCCCGGACGACCCCGAATGGACGCGAATGCAATTTTATAAATCCATAGGGACAAATTATGAAAAGAAATCGAAAAAATGGGCCGCCTCAATTTTTGCTCCAGACCTCGTGTACTACCCCCTAAGAGGATTATTCGGAAACCGAGTTCCATTCATTTCAGCTCCGATTCACTCCCGGACGACCCCGAATGGACGCGAATGCAATTTTATAAATCCATAGGGACAAATTATGAAAAGAAATCGAAAAAACGGGCCGCCTCAATTTTTGCTCCAGACCTCGTGTACTACCCCCTACGAGGATTATTCGGAAACCGAGTTCCATTCGTTTCAGCTCCGATTCACTCCCGGACGACCCCGAATGGACGCGAATTGCAATTTATAAATCCATAGGGACAAATTATGAAAAGAAATCGAAAAAACGGGGCCGCCTCAATTTTTGCTCCAGACCTCGTGTACTACCCCCTACGAGGATTATTCGGAAACCGAGTTCCATTCATTTCAGCTCCGATTCACTCCCGGACGACCCCGAATGGACGCGAATGCAATTTTATAAATCCATAGGGACAAATTATGAAAAGAAATCGAAAAAATGGGCCGCCTCAATTTTTGCTCCAGACCTCGTGTACTACCCCCTACGAGGATTATTCGGAAACCGAGTTCCATTCATTTCAGCTCCGATTCACTCCCGGACGACCCCGAATGGACGCGAATGCAATTTTATAAATCCATAGGGACAAATTATGAAAAGAAATCGAAAAAAATGGGCCGCCTCAATTTTGCTCCAGACCTCGTGTACTACCCCCTACGAGGATTATTCGGAAACCGAGTTCCATTCAGTTTCAGCTCCGATTCACTCCCGGACGACCCCGAATGGACGCGAATGCAATTTATAAATCCATAGGGACAAATTATGAAAAGAAATCGAAAAAATGGGCCGCCTCAATTTTTGCTCCAGACCTCGTGTACTACCCCCTACGAGGATTATTCGGAAACCGAGTTCCATTCATTTCAGCTCCGATTCACTCCCGGACGACCCCGAATGGACGCCATTGGAATTTTATAAATCCATAGGGACAAATTATGAAAAGAAATCGAAAAAACGGGCCGCCTCAATTTTTGCTCCAGACCTCGTGTACTACCCCCTACGAGGATTATTCGGAAACCGAGTTCCATTCATTTCAGCTCCGATTCACTCCCGGACGACCCCGAATGGACGCGAATTGCAATTTTATAAATCCATAGGGACAAATTATGAAAAGAAATCGAAAAAAATGGGCCGCCTCAATTTTTGCTCCAGACCTCGTGTACTACCCCCTACGAGGATTATTCGGAAACCGAGTTCCATTCATTTCAGCTCCGATTCACTCCCGGACGACCCCGAATGGACGCGAATTGCAATTTTATAAATCCATAGGGACAAATTATGAAAAGAAATCGAAAAAATGGGCCGCCTCAATTTTTGCTCCAGACCTCGTGTACTACCCCCTACGAGGATTATTCGGAAACCGAGTTCCATTCATTTCAGCTCCGATTCACTCCCGGACGACCCCGAATGGACGCGAATTGCAATTTTATAAATCCATAGGGACAAATTATGAAAAGAAATCGAAAAAATGGGCCGCCTCAATTTTTGCTCCAGACCTCGTGTACTACCCCCTACGAGGATTATTCGGAAACCGAGTTCCATTCATTTCAGCTCCGATTCACTCCCGGACGACCCCGAATGGACGCCATTGGAATTTTATAAATCCATAGGGACAAATTATGAAAAGAAATCGAAAAAACGGGCCGCCTCAATTTTTGCTCCAGACCTCGTGTACTACCCCCTACGAGGATTATTCGGAAACCGAGTTCCATTCATTTCAGCTCCGATTCACTCCCGGACGACCCCGAATGGACGCGAATGGCAATTTTATAAATCCATAGGGACAAATTATGAAAAGAAATCGAAAAACGGGCCGCCTCAATTTTTGCTCCAGACCTCGTGTACTACCCCCTACGAGGATTATTCGGAAACCGAGTTCCATTCGTTTCAGCTCCGATTCACTCCCGGACGACCCCGAATGGACGCGAATGCAATTTATAAATCCATAGGGACAAATTATGAAAAGAAATCGAAAAAAATGGGCCGCCTCAATTTTTGCTCCAGACCTCGTGTACTACCCCCTACGAGGATTATTCGGAAAACCGAGTTCCATTCATTTCAGCTCCGATTCACTCCCGGACGACCCCGAATGGACGCGAATGCAATTTTATAAATCCATAGGGACAAATTATGAAAAGAAATCGAAATAACGGGCCGCCTCAATTTTTGCTCCAGACCTCGTGTACTACCCCCTACGAGGATTATTCGGAAACCGAGTTCCATTCATTTCAGCTCCGATTCACTCCCGGACGACCCCGAATGGACGCCATTGGAATTTTATAAATCCATAGGGACAAATTATGAAAAGAAATCGAAAAAATGGGCCGCCTCAATTTTTGCTCCAGACCTCGTGTACTACCCCCTACGAGGATTATTCGGAAACCGAGTTCCATTCGTTTCAGCTCCGATTCACTCCCGGACGACCCCGAATGGACGCCATTGGAATTTTATAAATCCATAGGGACAAATTATGAAAAGAAATCGAAAAAAATGGGCCGCCTCAATTTTTGCTCCAGACCTCGTGTACTACCCCCTACGAGGATTATTCGGAAACCGAGTTCCATTCATTTCAGCTCCGATTCACTCCCGGACGACCCCGAATGGACGCGAATGCAATTTTATAAATCCATAGGGACAAATTATGAAAGGAAATCGAAATAACGGGCCGCCTCAATTTTTGCTCCAGACCTCGTGTACTACCCCCTACGAGGATTATTCGGAAACCGAGTTCCATTCAGTTTCAGCTCCGATTCACTCCCGGACGACCCCGAATGGACGCCATTGGAATTTTATAAATCCATAGGGACAAATTATGAAAAGAAATCGAAAAAAATGGGCCGCCTCAATTTTTGCTCCAGACCTCGTGTACTACCCCCTACGAGGATTATTCGGAAACCGAGTTCCATTCATTTCAGCTCCGATTCACTCCCGGACGACCCCGAATGGACGCCATTGGAATTTTATAAATCCATAGGGACAAATTATGAAAAGAAATCGAAAAAACGGGCCGCCTCAATTTTTGCTCCAGACCTCGTGTACTACCCCCTACGAGGATTATTCGGAAACCGAGTTCCATTCAGTTTCAGCTCCGATTCACTCCCGGACGACCCCGAATGGACGCGAATGCAATTTTATAAATCCATAGGGACAAATTATGAAAAGAAATCGAAAAAATGGGCCGCCTCAATTTTTGCTCCAGACCTCGTGTACTACCCCCTACGAGGATTATTCGGAAACCGAGTTCCATTCATTTCAGCTCCGATTCACTCCCGGACGACCCCGAATGGACGCGAATGCAATTTTATAAATCCATAGGGACAAATTATGAAAAGAAATCGAAAAAAATGGGCCGCCTCAATTTTTGCTCCAGACCTCGTGTACTACCCCCTACGAGGATTATTCGGAAACCGAGTTCCATTCATTTCAGCTCCGATTCACTCCCGGACGACCCCGAATGGACGCCATTGGAATTTTATAAATCCATAGGGACAAATTATGAAAAGAAATCAAAAAAAACGGGCCGCCTCAATTTTTGCTCCAGACCTCGTGTACTACCCCCTACGAGGATTATTCGGAAACCGAGTTCCATTCATTTCAGCTCCGATTCACTCCCGGACGACCCCGAATGGACGCGAATGCAATTTTATAAATCCATAGGGACAAATTATGAAAAGAAATCGAAAAAATGGGCCGCCTCAATTTTTGCTCCAGACCTCGTGTACTACCCCCTACGAGGATTATTCGGAAACCGAGTTCCATTCATTTCAGCTCCGATTCACTCCCGGACGACCCCGAATGGACGCCATTGGAATTTTATAAATCCATAGGGACAAATTATGAAAAGAAATCGAAAAAATGGGCCGCCTCAATTTTTGCTCCAGACCTCGTGTACTACCCCCTACGAGGATTATTCGGAAACCGAGTTCCATTCATTTCAGCTCCGATTCACTCCCGGACGACCCCGAATGGACGCGAATTGCAATTTTATAAATCCATAGGGACAAATTATGAAAAGAAATCGAAAAAACTGGGCCGCCTCAATTTTTGCTCCAGACCTCGTGTACTACCCCCTACGAGGATTATTCGGAAACCGAGTTCCATTCATTTCAGCTCCGATTCACTCCCGGACGACCCCGAATGGACGCCATTGGAATTTTATAAATCCATAGGGACAAATTATGAAAAGAAATCGAAAAAAATGGGCCGCCTCAATTTTTGCTCCAGACCTCGTGTACTACCCCCTACGAGGATTATTCGGAAACCGAGTTCCATTCATTTCAGCTCCGATTCACTCCCGGACGACCCCGAATGGACGCCATTGGAATTTTATAAATCCATAGGGACAAATTATGAAAAGAAATCGAAAAAACGGGCCGCCTCAATTTTTGCTCCAGACCTCGTGTACTACCCCCTACGAGGATTATTCGGAAACCGAGTTCCATTCATTTCAGCTCCGATTCACTCCCGGACGACCCCGAATGGACGCGAATTGCAATTTTATAAATCCATAGGGACAAATTATGAAAAGAAATCGAAAAAATGGGCCGCCTCAATTTTTGCTCCAGACCTCGTGTACTACCCCCTACGAGGATTATTCGGAAACCGAGTTCCATTCATTTCAGCTCCGATTCACTCCCGGACGACCCCGAATGGACGCGAATGCAATTTTATAAATCCATAGGGACAAATTATGAAAAGAAATCGAAAAAACGGGCCGCCTCAATTTTTGCTCCAGACCTCGTGTACTACCCCCTACGAGGATTATTCGGAAACCGAGTTCCATTCAGTTTCAGCTCCGATTCACTCCCGGACGACCCCGAATGGACGCCATTGAATTTTATAAATCCATAGGGACAAATTATGAAAAGAAATCGAAAAAACTGGGCCGCCTCAATTTTTGCTCCAGACCTCGTGTACTACCCCCTACGAGGATTATTCGGAAACCGAGTTCCATTCATTTCAGCTCCGATTCACTCCCGGACGACCCCGAATGGACGCGAATGGCAATTTTATAAATCCATAGGGACAAATTATGAAAAGAAATCGAAAAAATGGGCCGCCTCAATTTTTGCTCCAGACCTCGTGTACTACCCCCTACGAGGATTATTCGGAAACCGAGTTCCATTCATTTCAGCTCCGATTCACTCCCGGACGACCCCGAATGGACGCCATTGGAATTTTATAAATCCATAGGGACAAATTATGAAAAGAAATCGAAAAAACGGGCCGCCTCAATTTTTGCTCCAGACCTCGTGTACTACCCCCTACGAGGATTATTCGGAAACCGAGTTCCATTCATTTCAGCTCCGATTCACTCCCGGACGACCCCGAATGGACGCGAATGCAATTTTATAAATCCATAGGGACAAATTATGAAAAGAAATCGAAAAAATGGGCCGCCTCAATTTTTGCTCCAGACCTCGTGTACTACCCCCTACGAGGATTATTCGGAAACCGAGTTCCATTCATTTCAGCTCCGATTCACTCCCGGACGACCCCGAATGGACGCGAATGCAATTTTATAAATCCATAGGGACAAATTATGAAAAGAAATCGAAAAAATGGGTCGCCTCAATTTTTGCTCCAGACCTCGTGTACTACCCCCTACGAGGATTATTCGGAAACCGAGTTCCATTCGTTTCAGCTCCGATTCACTCCCGGACGACCCCGAATGGACGCGAATGCAATTTTCATAAATCCATAGGGACAAATTATGTAAAGAACTCGAAAAAACTGGGCTGCCTCAATTTTTGCTCCAGACCTCGTGTACTACCCCCTACGAGGATTATTCGGAAACCGAGTTCCATTCATTTCATGCTCCGATTCACTCCCGGACGACCCCGAATGGACGCCATTGGAATTTTATAAATCCATAGGGACAAATTATGAAAAGAAATCGAAAAAACGGGCCGCCTCAATTTTTGCTCCAGACCTCGTGTACTACCCCCTACGAGGATTATTCGGAAACCGAGTTCCATTCATTTCAGCTCCGATTCACTCCCGGACGACCCCGAATGGACGCGAATGCAATTTATAAATCCATAGGGACAAATTATGAAAAGAAATCGAAAAAATGGGCCGCCTCAATTTTTGCTCCAGACCTCGTGTACTACCCCCTACGAGGATTATTCGGAAACCGAGTTCCATTCATTTCAGCTCCGATTCACTCCCGGACGACCCCGAATGGACGCGAATTGCAATTTTATAAATCCATAGGGACAAATTATGAAAAGAAATCGAAAAAATGGGCCGCCTCAATTTTTGCTCCAGACCTCGTGTACTACCCCCTACGAGGATTATTCGGAAACCGAGTTCCATTCATTTCAGCTCCGATTCACTCCCGGACGACCCCGAATGGACGCGAATGCAATTTTATAAATCCATAGGGACAAATTATGAAAAGAAATCGAAATAACGGGCCGCCTCAATTTTTGCTCCAGACCTCGTGTACTACCCCCTACGAGGATTATTCGGAAACCGAGTTCCATTCATTTCAGCTCCGATTCACTCCCGGACGACCCCGAATGGACGCCATTGGAATTTTATAAATCCATAGGGACAAATTATGAAAAGAAATCGAAAAAACTGGGCCGCCTCAATTTTTGCTCCAGACCTCGTGTACTACCCCCTACGAGGATTATTCGGAAACCGAGTTCCATTCATTTCAGCTCCGATTCACTCCCGGACGACCCCGAATGGACGCGAATTGGAATTTTATAAATCCATAGGGACAAATTATGAAAAGAAATCGAAAAAACTGGGCCGCCTCAATTTTTGCTCCAGACCTCGTGTACTACCCCCTACGAGGATTATTCGGAAACCGAGTTCCATTCATTTCAGCTCCGATTCACTCCCGGACGACCCCGAATGGACGCGAATGCAATTTTATAAATCCATAGGGACAAATTATGAAAAGAAATCGAAAAACGGGCCGCCTCAATTTTTGCTCCAGACCTCGTGTACTACCCCCTACGAGGATTATTCGGAAACCGAGTTCCATTCATTTCTGCTCCGATTCACTCCCGGACGACCCCGAATGGACGCCATTGGAATTTTATAAATCCATAGGGACAAATTATGAAAGAAATCGAAAAAAAGGGCCGCCTCAATTTTTGCTCCAGACCTCGTGTACTACCCCCTACGAGGATTATTCGGAAACCGAGTTCCATTCATTTCAGCTCCGATTCACTCCCGGACGACCCCGAATGGACGCGCATTGAATTTTATAAATCCATAGGGACAAATTATGAAAAGAAATCGAAAAAATGGGCCGCCTCAATTTTTGCTCCAGACCTCGTGTACTACCCCCTACGAGGATTATTCGGAAACCGAGTTCCATTCATTTCAGCTCCGATTCACTCCCGGACGACCCCGAATGGACGCGCATGCAATTTTATAAATCCATAGGGACAAATTATGAAAGAAATCGAAAAAATGGGCCGCCTCAATTTTTGCTCCAGACCTCGTGTACTACCCCCTACGAGGATTATTCGGAAACCGAGTTCCATTCATTTCAGCTCCGATTCACTCCCGGACGACCCCGAATGGACGCGAATGCAATTTTATAAATCCATAGGGACAAATTATGAAAAGAAATCGAAAAAACGGGCCGCCTCAATTTTTGCTCCAGACCTCGTGTACTACCCCCTACGAGGATTATTCGGAAACCGAGTTCCATTCATTTCAGCTCCGATTCACTCCCGGACGACCCCGAATGGACGCGAATGCAATTTTATAAATCCATAGGGACAAATTATGAAAAGAAATCGAAAAAATGGGCCGCCTCAATTTTTGCTCCAGACCTCGTGTACTACCCCCTACGAGGATTATTCGGAAACCGAGTTCCATTCATTTCAGCTCCGATTCACTCCCGGACGACCCCGAATGGACGCGCATTGCAATTTTATAAATCCATAGGGACAAATTATGAAAAGAAATCGAAAAAACGGGCCGCCTCAATTTTTGCTCCAGACCTCGTGTACTACCCCCTACGAGGATTATTCGGAAACCGAGTTCCATTCATTTCAGCTCCGATTCACTCCCGGACGACCCCGAATGGACGCGAATGCAATTTTATAAATCCATAGGGACAAATTATGAAAAGAAATCGAAAAAACGGGCCGCCTCAATTTTTGCTCCAGACCTCGTGTACTACCCCCTACGAGGATTATTCGGAAACCGAGTTCCATTCATTTCAGCTCCGATTCACTCCCGGACGACCCCGAATGGACGCGAATGCAATTTTATAAATCCATAGGGACAAATTATGAAAAGAAATCGAAAAAATGGGCCGCCTCAATTTTTGCTCCAGACCTCGTGTACTACCCCCTACGAGGATTATTCGGAAACCGAGTTCCATTCATTTCAGCTCCGATTCACTCCCGGACGACCCCGAATGGACGCGAATGCAATTTTATAAATCCATAGGGACAAATTATGAAAGAAATCGAAAAAACGGGCCGCCTCAATTTTTGCTCCAGACCTCGTGTACTACCCCCTACGAGGATTATTCGGAAACCGAGTTCCATTCATTTCAGCTCCGATTCACTCCCGGACGACCCCGAATGGACGCGAATGCAATTTTATAAATCCATAGGGACAAATTATGAAAAGAAATCGAAAAAACGGGCCGCCTCAATTTTTGCTCCAGACCTCGTGTACTACCCCCTACGAGGATTATTCGGAAACCGAGTTCCATTCATTTCAGCTCCGATTCACTCCCGGACGACCCCGAATGGACGCGAATGCAATTTTATAAATCCATAGGGACAAATTATGAAAAGAAATCGAAAAAATGGGCCGCCTCAATTTTTGCTCCAGACCTCGTGTACTACCCCCTACGAGGATTATTCGGAAACCGAGTTCCATTCATTTCAGCTCCGATTCACTCCCGGACGACCCCGAATGGACGCGAATGCAATTTTATAAATCCATAGGGACAAATTATGAAAAGAAATCGAAAAAATGGGCCGCCTCAATTTTTGCTCCAGACCTCGTGTACTACCCCCTACGAGGATTATTCGGAAACCGAGTTCCATTCATTTCAGCTCCGATTCACTCCCGGACGACCCCGAATGGACGCGAATGCAATTTTATAAATCCATAGGGACAAATTATGAAAAGAAATCGAAAAAACGGGCTCGCCTCAATTTTTGCTCCAGACCTCGTGTACTACCCCCTACGAGGATTATTCGGAAACCGAGTTCCATTCATTTCAGCTCCGATTCACTCCCGGACGACCCCGAATGGACGCCATTGGAATTTTATAAATCCATAGGGACAAATTATGAAAAGAAATCGAAAAAACGGGCCGCCTCAATTTTTGCTCCAGACCTCGTGTACTACCCCCTACGAGGATTATTCGGAAACCGAGTTCCATTCATTTCAGCTCCGATTCACTCCCGGACGACCCCGAATGGACGCGAATGCAATTTTATAAATCCATAGGGACAAATTATGAAAAGAAATCGAAAAACTGGGCCGCCTCAATTTTTGCTCCAGACCTCGTGTACTACCCCCTACGAGGATTATTCGGAAACCGAGTTCCATTCATTTCAGCTCCGATTCACTCCCGGACGACCCCGAATGGACGCCATTGGAATTTTATAAATCCATAGGGACAAATTATGAAAAGAAATCGAAAAAACGGGCCGCCTCAATTTTTGCTCCAGACCTCGTGTACTACCCCCTACGAGGATTATTCGGAAACCGAGTTCCATTCATTTCAGCTCCGATTCACTCCCGGACGACCCCGAATGGACGCGAATTGCAATTTTATAAATCCATAGGGACAAATTATGAAAAGAAATCGAAAAAATGGGCCGCCTCAATTTTTGCTCCAGACCTCGTGTACTACCCCCTACGAGGATTATTCGGAAACCGAGTTCCATTCATTTCAGCTCCGATTCACTCCCGGACGACCCCGAATGGACGCGAATGCAATTTTATAAATCCATAGGGACAAATTATGAAAAGAAATCGAAAAAACGGGCCGCCTCAATTTTTGCTCCAGACCTCGTGTACTACCCCCTACGAGGATTATTCGGAAACCGAGTTCCATTCATTTCAGCTCCGATTCACTCCCGGACGACCCCGAATGGACGCCATTGGAATTTTATAAATCCATAGGGACAAATTATGAAAAGAAATCGAAAAAACGGGCCGCCTCAATTTTTGCTCCAGACCTCGTGTACTACCCCCTACGAGGATTATTCGGAAACCGAGTTCCATTCATTTCAGCTCCGATTCACTCCCGGACGACCCCGAATGGACGCCATTGGAATTTTATAAATCCATAGGGACAAATTATGAAAAGAAATCGAAAAAATGGGCCGCCTCAATTTTTGCTCCAGACCTCGTGTACTACCCCCTACGAGGATTATTCGGAAACCGAGTTCCATTCATTTCAGCTCCGATTCACTCCCGGACGACCCCGAATGGACGCGCATTGGAATTTTATAAATCCATAGGGACAAATTATGAAAAGAAATCGAAAAAATGGGCCGCCTCAATTTTTGCTCCAGACCTCGTGTACTACCCCCTACGAGGATTATTCGGAAACCGAGTTCCATTCATTTCAGCTCCGATTCACTCCCGGACGACCCCGAATGGACGCGAATTGCAATTTTATAAATCCATAGGGACAAATTATGAAAAGAAATCGAAAAACTGGGCCGCCTCAATTTTTGCTCCAGACCTCGTGTACTACCCCCTACGAGGATTATTCGGAAACCGAGTTCCATTCATTTCAGCTCCGATTCACTCCCGGACGACCCCGAATGGACGCGAATTGGCAATTTTATAAATCCATAGGGACAAATTATGAAAAGAAATCGAAAAAATGGGCCGCCTCAATTTTTGCTCCAGACCTCGTGTACTACCCCCTACGAGGATTATTCGGAAACCGAGTTCCATTCAGTTTCAGCTCCGATTCACTCCCGGACGACCCCGAATGGACGCCATTGGAATTTTATAAATCCATAGGGACAAATTATGAAAAGAAATCGAAAAAAGGGCCGCCTCAATTTTTGCTCCAGACCTCGTGTACTACCCCCTACGAGGATTATTCGGAAACCGAGTTCCATTCATTTCAGCTCCGATTCACTCCCGGACGACCCCGAATGGACGCGAATGCAATTTTATAAATCCATAGGGACAAATTATGAAAAGAAATCGAAAAAATGGGCCGCCTCAATTTTTGCTCCAGACCTCGTGTACTACCCCCTACGAGGATTATTCGGAAACCGAGTTCCATTCATTTCAGCTCCGATTCACTCCCGGACGACCCCGAATGGACGCGAATGCAATTTTATAAATCCATAGGGACAAATTATGAAAAGAAATCGAAAAAACGGGCCGCCTCAATTTTTGCTCCAGACCTCGTGTACTACCCCCTACGAGGATTATTCGGAAACCGAGTTCCATTCATTTCAGCTCCGATTCACTCCCGGACGACCCCGAATGGACGCGAATTGCAATTTTATAAATCCATAGGGACAAATTATGAAAAGAAATCGAAAAAACGGGCCGCCTCAATTTTTGCTCCAGACCTCGTGTACTACCCCCTACGAGGATTATTCGGAAACCGAGTTCCATTCATTTCAGCTCCGATTCACTCCCGGACGACCCCGAATGGACGCGAATGCAATTTTATAAATCCATAGGGACAAATTATGAAAAGAAATCGAAAAAACTGGGCCGCCTCAATTTTTGCTCCAGACCTCGTGTACTACCCCCTACGAGGATTATTCGGAAACCGAGTTCCATTCATTTCAGCTCCGATTCACTCCCGGACGACCCCGAATGGACGCGAATGCAATTTTATAAATCCATAGGGACAAATTATGAAAGAACTCAAAAAACTGGGTCGCCTCAATTTTTGCTCCAGACCTCGTGTACTACCCCCTACGAGGATTATTCGGAAACCGAGTTCCATTCATTTCAGCTCCGATTCACTCCCGGACGACCCCGAATGGACGCCAATTGCAATTTTATAAATCCATAGGGACAAATTATGAAAAGAAATCGAAAAAAGGGCCGCCTCAATTTTTGCTCCAGACCTCGTGTACTACCCCCTACGAGGATTATTCGGAAACCGAGTTCCATTCATTTCAGCTCCGATTCACTCCCGGACGACCCCGAATGGACGCCATTGAATTTTATAAATCCATAGGGACAAATTATGAAAAGAAATCGAAAAAATGGGCCGCCTCAATTTTTGCTCCAGACCTCGTGTACTACCCCCTACGAGGATTATTCGGAAACCGAGTTCCATTCGTTTCAGCTCCGATTCACTCCCGGACGACCCCGAATGGACGCGAATGCAATTTTATAAATCCATAGGGACAAATTATGAAAAGAAATCGAAAAAACTGGGCCGCCTCAATTTTTGCTCCAGACCTCGTGTACTACCCCCTACGAGGATTATTCGGAAACCGAGTTCCATTCATTTCAGCTCCGATTCACTCCCGGACGACCCCGAATGGACGCGCATTGGAATTTTATAAATCCATAGGGACAAATTATGAAAAGAAATCGAAAAAACGGGCCGCCTCAATTTTTGCTCCAGACCTCGTGTACTACCCCCTACGAGGATTATTCGGAAACCGAGTTCCATTCATTTCAGCTCCGATTCACTCCCGGACGACCCCGAATGGACGCCATTGGAATTTTATAAATCCATAGGGACAAATTATGAAAAGAAATCGAAAAAATGGGCCGCCTCAATTTTTGCTCCAGACCTCGTGTACTACCCCCTACGAGGATTATTCGGAAACCGAGTTCCATTCATTTCAGCTCCGATTCACTCCCGGACGACCCCGAATGGACGCGAATGCAATTTTATAAATCCATAGGGACAAATTATGAAAAGAAATCGAAAAAACGGGTCCGCCTCAATTTTTGCTCCAGACCTCGTGTACTACCCCCTACGAGGATTATTCGGAAACCGAGTTCCATTCGTTTCAGCTCCGATTCACTCCCGGACGACCCCGAATGGACGCGAATGCAATTTTATAAATCCATAGGGACAAATTATGAAAGAAATCGAAAAAACGGGCTGCCTCAATTTTTGCTCCAGACCTCGTGTACTACCCCCTACGAGGATTATTCGGAAACCGAGTTCCATTCATTTCAGCTCCGATTCACTCCCGGACGACCCCGAATGGACGCCATTGGCAATTTTATAAATCCATAGGGACAAATTATGAAAAGAAATCGAAAAAACGGGCCGCCTCAATTTTTGCTCCAGACCTCGTGTACTACCCCCTACGAGGATTATTCGGAAACCGAGTTCCATTCATTTCAGCTCCGATTCACTCCCGGACGACCCCGAATGGACGCGAATGCAATTTTATAAATCCATAGGGACAAATTATGAAAAGAAATCGAAAAAATGGGTCGCCTCAATTTTTGCTCCAGACCTCGTGTACTACCCCCTACGAGGATTATTCGGAAACCGAGTTCCATTCGTTTCAGCTCCGATTCACTCCCGGACGACCCCGAATGGACGCGAATGCAATTTTCATAAATCCATAGGGACAAATTATGTAAAGAACTCAAAAAAACGGGCTGCCTCAATTTTTGCTCCAGACCTCGTGTACTACCCCCTACGAGGATTATTCGGAAACCGAGTTCCATTCGTTTCAGCTCCGATTCACTCCCGGACGACCCCGAATGGACGCCATTGGAATTTTATAAATCCATAGGGACAAATTATGAAAAGAAATCGAAAAACGGGCCGCCTCAATTTTTGCTCCAGACCTCGTGTACTACCCCCTACGAGGATTATTCGGAAACCGAGTTCCATTCATTTCAGCTCCGATTCACTCCCGGACGACCCCGAATGGACGCGCATTGGAATTTTATAAATCCATAGGGACAAATTATGAAAAGAAATCGAAAAACGGGCCGCCTCAATTTTTGCTCCAGACCTCGTGTACTACCCCCTACGAGGATTATTCGGAAACCGAGTTCCATTCATTTCAGCTCCGATTCACTCCCGGACGACCCCGAATGGACGCCATTGGAATTTTATAAATCCATAGGGACAAATTATGAAAAGAAATCGAAAAAATGGGCCGCCTCAATTTTTGCTCCAGACCTCGTGTACTACCCCCTACGAGGATTATTCGGAAACCGAGTTCCATTCGTTTCAGCTCCGATTCACTCCCGGACGACCCCGAATGGACGCCATTGGAATTTTATAAATCCATAGGGACAAATTATGAAAAGAAATCGAAAAAATGGGCCGCCTCAATTTTTGCTCCAGACCTCGTGTACTACCCCCTACGAGGATTATTCGGAAACCGAGTTCCATTCATTTCAGCTCCGATTCACTCCCGGACGACCCCGAATGGACGCGAATGCAATTTTATAAATCCATAGGGACAAATTATGAAAAGAAATCGAAAAAACTGGGCCGCCTCAATTTTTGCTCCAGACCTCGTGTACTACCCCCTACGAGGATTATTCGGAAACCGAGTTCCATTCATTTCAGCTCCGATTCACTCCCGGACGACCCCGAATGGACGCCATTGGAATTTTATAAATCCATAGGGACAAATTATGAAAAGAAATCGAAAAAACGGGCCGCCTCAATTTTTGCTCCAGACCTCGTGTACTACCCCCTACGAGGATTATTCGGAAACCGAGTTCCATTCATTTCAGCTCCGATTCACTCCCGGACGACCCCGAATGGACGCCATTGGAATTTTATAAATCCATAGGGACAAATTATGAAAAGAAATCGAAAAAACGGGCCGCCTCAATTTTTGCTCCAGACCTCGTGTACTACCCCCTACGAGGATTATTCGGAAACCGAGTTCCATTCATTTCAGCTCCGATTCACTCCCGGACGACCCCGAATGGACGCCATTGGAATTTTATAAATCCATAGGGACAAATTATGAAAAGAAATCGAAAAAATGGGTCGCCTCAATTTTTGCTCCAGACCTCGTGTACTACCCCCTACGAGGATTATTCGGAAACCGAGTTCCATTCATTTCAGCTCCGATTCACTCCCGGACGACCCCGAATGGACGCGAATGCAATTTTATAAATCCATAGGGACAAATTATGAAAGAAATCGAAAAAACTGGGCCGCCTCAATTTTTGCTCCAGACCTCGTGTACTACCCCCTACGAGGATTATTCGGAAACCGAGTTCCATTCATTTCAGCTCCGATTCACTCCCGGACGACCCCGAATGGACGCGCATTGGAATTTTATAAATCCATAGGGACAAATTATGAAAAGAAATCGAAAAACGGGCCGCCTCAATTTTTGCTCCAGACCTCGTGTACTACCCCCTACGAGGATTATTCGGAAACCGAGTTCCATTCATTTCAGCTCCGATTCACTCCCGGACGACCCCGAATGGACGCCATTGGAATTTTATAAATCCATAGGGACAAATTATGAAAAGAAATCGAAAAAATGGGCCGCCTCAATTTTTGCTCCAGACCTCGTGTACTACCCCCTACGAGGATTATTCGGAAACCGAGTTCCATTCATTTCAGCTCCGATTCACTCCCGGACGACCCCGAATGGACGCGCATTGCAATTTTATAAATCCATAGGGACAAATTATGAAAAGAAATCGAAAAAATGGGCCGCCTCAATTTTTGCTCCAGACCTCGTGTACTACCCCCTACGAGGATTATTCGGAAACCGAGTTCCATTCATTTCAGCTCCGATTCACTCCCGGACGACCCCGAATGGACGCCAATTGGAATTTTATAAATCCATAGGGACAAATTATGAAAAGAAATCGAAAAAATGGGCCGCCTCAATTTTTGCTCCAGACCTCGTGTACTACCCCCTACGAGGATTATTCGGAAACCGAGTTCCATTCGTTTCAGCTCCGATTCACTCCCGGACGACCCCGAATGGACGCGAATGCAATTTTATAAATCCATAGGGACAAATTATGAAAAGAAATCGAAAAAATGGGTCGCCTCAATTTTTGCTCCAGACCTCGTGTACTACCCCCTACGAGGATTATTCGGAAACCGAGTTCCATTCATTTCAGCTCCGATTCACTCCCGGACGACCCCGAATGGACGCGCATTGGCAATTTTATAAATCCATAGGGACAAATTATGAAAAGAAATCGAAAAAACGGGCCGCCTCAATTTTTGCTCCAGACCTCGTGTACTACCCCCTACGAGGATTATTCGGAAACCGAGTTCCATTCATTTCAGCTCCGATTCACTCCCGGACGACCCCGAATGGACGCCATTGGAATTTTATAAATCCATAGGGACAAATTATGAAAAGAAATCGAAAAAATGGGCCGCCTCAATTTTTGCTCCAGACCTCGTGTACTACCCCCTACGAGGATTATTCGGAAACCGAGTTCCATTCATTTCAGCTCCGATTCACTCCCGGACGACCCCGAATGGACGCGCATTGCAATTTTATAAATCCATAGGGACAAATTATGAAAAGAAATCGAAAAAATGGGCCGCCTCAATTTTTGCTCCAGACCTCGTGTACTACCCCCTACGAGGATTATTCGGAAACCGAGTTCCATTCATTTCAGCTCCGATTCACTCCCGGACGACCCCGAATGGACGCGAATGCAATTTTATAAATCCATAGGGACAAATTATGAAAAGAAATCGAAAAAACGGGCCGCCTCAATTTTTGCTCCAGACCTCGTGTACTACCCCCTACGAGGATTATTCGGAAACCGAGTTCCATTCATTTCAGCTCCGATTCACTCCCGGACGACCCCGAATGGACGCCATTGGAATTTTATAAATCCATAGGGACAAATTATGAAAAGAAATCGAAAAAACTGGGCCGCCTCAATTTTTGCTCCAGACCTCGTGTACTACCCCCTACGAGGATTATTCGGAAACCGAGTTCCATTCATTTCAGCTCCGATTCACTCCCGGACGACCCCGAATGGACGCGCATTGGAATTTTATAAATCCATAGGGACAAATTATGAAAAGAAATCGAAAAAACGGGTCCGCCTCAATTTTTGCTCCAGACCTCGTGTACTACCCCCTACGAGGATTATTCGGAAACCGAGTTCCATTCATTTCAGCTCCGATTCACTCCCGGACGACCCCGAATGGACGCCATTGGAATTTTATAAATCCATAGGGACAAATTATGAAAAGAAATCGAAAAAATGGGCCGCCTCAATTTTTGCTCCAGACCTCGTGTACTACCCCCTACGAGGATTATTCGAAACCGAGTTCCATTCATTTCAGCTCCGATTCACTCCCGGACGACCCCGAATGGACGCCATTGCAATTTTATAAATCCATAGGGACAAATTATGAAAAGAAATCGAAAAAATGGGCGCCTCAATTTTTGCTCCAGACCTCGTGTACTACCCCCTACGAGGATTATTCGGAAACCGAGTTCCATTCATTTTCAGCTCCGATTCACTCCCGGACGACCCCGAATGGACGCGAATGCAATTTTATAAATCCATAGGGACAAATTATGAAAAGAAATCGAAAAAACGGGCTGCCTCAATTTTTGCTCCAGACCTCGTGTACTACCCCCTACGAGGATTATTCGGAAACCGAGTTCCATTCATTTCAGCTCCGATTCACTCCCGGACGACCCCGAATGGACGCGAATGCAATTTTATAAATCCATAGGGACAAATTATGAAAAGAAATCGAAAAACGGGCCGCCTCAATTTTTGCTCCAGACCTCGTGTACTACCCCCTACGAGGATTATTCGGAAACCGAGTTCCATTCGTTTCAGCTCCGATTCACTCCCGGACGACCCCGAATGGACGCGAATTGCAATTTTATAAATCCATAGGGACAAATTATGAAAAGAAATCGAAAAAACGGGCCGCCTCAATTTTTGCTCCAGACCTCGTGTACTACCCCCTACGAGGATTATTCGGAAACCGAGTTCCATTCATTTCAGCTCCGATTCACTCCCGGACGACCCCGAATGGACGCCATTGGAATTTTATAAATCCATAGGGACAAATTATGAAAAGAAATCGAAAAAATGGGCCGCCTCAATTTTTGCTCCAGACCTCGTGTACTACCCCCTACGAGGATTATTCGGAAACCGAGTTCCATTCATTTCAGCTCCGATTCACTCCCGGACGACCCCGAATGGACGCCATTGGAATTTTATAAATCCATAGGGACAAATTATGAAAAGAAATCGAAAAAACGGGCCGCCTCAATTTTTGCTCCAGACCTCGTGTACTACCCCCTACGAGGATTATTCGGAAACCGAGTTCCATTCGTTTCAGCTCCGATTCACTCCCGGACGACCCCGAATGGACGCGAATGCAATTTTATAAATCCATAGGGACAAATTATGAAAAGAAATCGAAAAAATGGGTCCGCCTCAATTTTTGCTCCAGACCTCGTGTACTACCCCCTACGAGGATTATTCGGAAACCGAGTTCCATTCATTTCAGCTCCGATTCACTCCCGGACGACCCCGAATGGACGCCATTGGAATTTTATAAATCCATAGGGACAAATTATGAAAAGAAATCGAAAAAACGGGCCGCCTCAATTTTTGCTCCAGACCTCGTGTACTACCCCCTACGAGGATTATTCGGAAACCGAGTTCCATTCATTTCAGCTCCGATTCACTCCCGGACGACCCCGAATGGACGCCATTGGAATTTTATAAATCCATAGGGACAAATTATGAAAAGAAATCGAAAAATGGGCCGCCTCAATTTTTGCTCCAGACCTCGTGTACTACCCCCTACGAGGATTATTCGGAAACCGAGTTCCATTCGTTTCAGCTCCGATTCACTCCCGGACGACCCCGAATGGACGCCATTGGAATTTTATAAATCCATAGGGACAAATTATGAAAAGAAATCGAAAAAATGGGCCGCCTCAATTTTTGCTCCAGACCTCGTGTACTACCCCTACGAGGATTATTCGGAAACCGAGTTCCATTCATTTCAGCTCCGATTCACTCCCGGACGACCCCGAATGGACGCGAATGCAATTTTATAAATCCATAGGGACAAATTATGAAAAGAAATCGAAAAAACGGGCCGCCTCAATTTTTGCTCCAGACCTCGTGTACTACCCCCTACGAGGATTATTCGGAAACCGAGTTCCATTCATTTCTGCTCCGATTCACTCCCGGACGACCCCGAATGGACGCCATTGGAATTTTATAAATCCATAGGGACAAATTATGAAAAGAAATCGAAAAAACGGGCCGCCTCAATTTTTGCTCCAGACCTCGTGTACTACCCCCTACGAGGATTATTCGGAAACCGAGTTCCATTCATTTCAGCTCCGATTCACTCCCGGACGACCCCGAATGGACGCGAATGCAATTTTATAAATCCATAGGGACAAATTATGAAAAGAAATCGAAAAAACGGGCCGCCTCAATTTTTGCTCCAGACCTCGTGTACTACCCCCTACGAGGATTATTCGGAAACCGAGTTCCATTCATTTCAGCTCCGATTCACTCCCGGACGACCCCGAATGGACGCCATTGGAATTTTATAAATCCATAGGGACAAATTATGAAAAGAAATCGAAAAACTGGGCCGCCTCAATTTTTGCTCCAGACCTCGTGTACTACCCCCTACGAGGATTATTCGGAAACCGAGTTCCATTCATTTCAGCTCCGATTCACTCCCGGACGACCCCGAATGGACGCCATTGGAATTTTATAAATCCATAGGGACAAATTATGAAAAGAAATCGAAAAAACGGGCCGCCTCAATTTTTGCTCCAGACCTCGTGTACTACCCCCTACGAGGATTATTCGGAAACCGAGTTCCATTCATTTCAGCTCCGATTCACTCCCGGACGACCCCGAATGGACGCGAATGCAATTTTATAAATCCATAGGGACAAATTATGAAAAGAAATCGAAAAAAATGGGCCGCCTCAATTTTTGCTCCAGACCTCGTGTACTACCCCCTACGAGGATTATTCGGAAACCGAGTTCCATTCATTTCAGCTCCGATTCACTCCCGGACGACCCCGAATGGACGCGAATGCAATTTTATAAATCCATAGGGACAAATTATGAAAAGAAATCGAAAAAACGGGCCGCCTCAATTTTTGCTCCAGACCTCGTGTACTACCCCCTACGAGGATTATTCGGAAACCGAGTTCCATTCATTTCAGCTCCGATTCACTCCCGGACGACCCCGAATGGACGCGAATTGGCAATTTTATAAATCCATAGGGACAAATTATGAAAAGAAATCGAAAAAATGGGCCGCCTCAATTTTTGCTCCAGACCTCGTGTACTACCCCCTACGAGGATTATTCGGAAACCGAGTTCCATTCATTTCAGCTCCGATTCACTCCCGGACGACCCCGAATGGACGCGAATGCAATTTTATAAATCCATAGGGACAAATTATGAAAAGAAATCGAAAAATGGGCCGCCTCAATTTTTGCTCCAGACCTCGTGTACTACCCCCTACGAGGATTATTCGGAAACCGAGTTCCATTCATTTCTGCTCCGATTCACTCCCGGACGACCCCGAATGGACGCCATTGGAATTTTATAAATCCATAGGGACAAATTATGAAAAGAAATCGAAAAAACGGGCCGCCTCAATTTTTGCTCCAGACCTCGTGTACTACCCCCTACGAGGATTATTCGGAAACCGAGTTCCATTCATTTCAGCTCCGATTCACTCCCGGACGACCCCGAATGGACGCGAATGCAATTTCATAAATCCATAGGGACAAATTATGAAAAGAAATCGAAAAAACGGGCCGCCTCAATTTTTGCTCCAGACCTCGTGTACTACCCCTACGAGGATTATTCGGAAACCGAGTTCCATTCATTTCAGCTCCGATTCACTCCCGGACGACCCCGAATGGACGCCATTGGAATTTTATAAATCCATAGGGACAAATTATGAAAAGAAATCGAAAAAACGGGCCGCCTCAATTTTTGCTCCAGACCTCGTGTACTACCCCCTACGAGGATTATTCGGAAACCGAGTTCCATTCGTTTCAGCTCCGATTCACTCCCGGACGACCCCGAATGGACGCGAATGCAATTTTATAAATCCATAGGGACAAATTATGAAAAGAAATCGAAAAAATGGGCCGCCTCAATTTTTGCTCCAGACCTCGTGTACTACCCCCTACGAGGATTATTCGGAAACCGAGTTCCATTCATTTCTGCTCCGATTCACTCCCGGACGACCCCGAATGGACGCCATTGGAATTTTATAAATCTATAGGGACAAATTATGAAAAGAAATCGAAAAACGGGCCGCCTCAATTTTTGCTCCAGACCTCGTGTACTACCCCCTACGAGGATTATTCTGAAACGAGTTCCATTCATTTCATGCTCCGATTCACTCCGGACGACCCCGAATGGACGCCATTGGAATTTTATAAATCCATAGGGACAAATTATGAAAAGAAATCGAAAAAATGGGCCGCCTCAATTTTTGCTCCAGACCTCGTGTACTACCCCCTACGAGGATATTCGGAAACCGAGTTCCATTCATTTCAGCATGCGCATTCACTCCGGACGACCCCGAATGGACGCGAATGCATTTTATAAATCCATAGGGACAAATTATAAAGAATCGAAGCCAAGGTTGGGCCGCTCGATTTTGGCTCCTAGGACCCGTGTACTACCCACCTAAAAGGATTATTAGGAAACGAGAGTTGCCATTCATTTCAGCTATAATTCACTCAGCGGACGACCCCCGAATGGAAGCAAATGCAATTTTATAAATCCATAGGGACAAATTATGAAGAAATCGAAATATGAGGGCCCCTCAATTTTTGCTCAAGACCTAGTGTACTAACGCATACGAGGATTGTTCGATAAACGAGTGTGCCATTCCATTTTGCTCTGATTCACTCCGGACGACCGATGGGAGCAATGGGAATTTTGAAATCCATAGGGACATAATTATGAAAAGAAATCGAAAAAAACGGGCCGCCTCAATTTTTGCTCAGCCTGTGTACTACCACCTTGAGGATTATTGAAACCAAGT
>NW_027421101.1:0-33986 GCF_009905375.1 Apium graveolens | reverse complement strand
CTACAGGATTACACACCGATTCCATGTCGTTTCACTCCGATTCACGCCCCACCCGAATGGACCGAATGCAATTTCATAATCCATAGGGACAAATTATGAAAAAAATCGAAAAAACGGGCCGCCTCAATTTTTGCTCCACCTCGTGTACTACCCCCTACGAGGATTATTCGGACACCGAGTTCCATTCGTTTCAGCTCCGATTCACTCCCGACGACCCCGAATGGACGCGAATGCAATTTCATAAATCCATAGGGACAAATTATGAAAAAAATCGAAAAAACGGGCCGCCTCAATTTTTGCTCCAGACTCGTGTACTACCCCCTACGAGGATTATTCGGACACCGAGTTCCATTCGTTTCAGCTCCGATTCACTCCACGACCCCGAATGGACGCGAATGCAATTTCATAAATCCATAGGGACAAATTATGAAAAATCGAAAAAACGGGCCGCCTCAATTTTTGCTCCGACCTCGTGTACTACCCCCTACGAGGATTATTCGGACACACGAGTTCCATTCGTTTCAGCTCCGATTCACTCCCGGACGACCCCGAATGGACGCGAATGCAATTTCATAAATCCATAGGGACAAATTATGAAAAAAATCGAAAAAACGGGCCGCCTCAATTTTTGCTCCGACTCGTGTACTACCCCCTACGAGGATTATTCGGACACCGAGTTCCATTCGTTTCAGCTCCGATTCACTCCCGGACGACCCCGAATGGACGCGAATGCAATTTCATAAATCCATAGGGACAAATTATGAAAAAATCGAAAAAACGGGCCGCCTCAATTTTTGCTCCAGACTCGTGTACTACCCCCTACGAGGATTATTCGGACACCGAGTTCCATTCGTTTCAGCTCCGATTCACTCCCGGACGACCCCGAATGGACGCGAATGCAATTTCATAAATCCATAGGGACAAATTATGAAAAGAAATCGAAAAAAACGGGCCGCCTCAATTTTTGCTCCAGACCTCGTGCTACCCCCTACGAGGATTATTCGAAACCGAGTTCCATTCGTTCAGCTCCGATTCACTCCAGCACGACCCCGATGGACGCGAATGCAATTTCATAAATCCATAGGACAAATTATGAAAAGAAATCTGAAAAAATACGGGCCGCCTCAATTTTGCCTCCGGACCTCGTGTACTACCTCCCTACGAGGATTATTCGGACACCGAGTTCCATTCGTTTCAGCTCCGATTTCACTCCCGGACGACCCCGAATGGACGCGAATGCAATTTCATAAATCCATAGGGACAAAATTATGAAAAAGAATCGAAAAAAGGGGCCGCCTCAATTTTTGCTCCAGGACCTCGTGTACTACCCCCTACGAGGATTATTCGGACACCGAGTTCCATTCGTTTCAAGCTCCGATTCACTCCCGGACGACCCCGAAATGACGCGAATGCAATTTCATAAATCCATAGGGACAAATTATGAAAAGAAAATCGAAAAACGGGCCGCCTCAATTTTTGCTTCCGGACCTCGTGTACTACCCCTACGAGGATATTCGGACAACCGAGTTCCATTCGTTTCAGCTCCGATTCCACTCCCGGACGACCCCCGAATGGACGCTAATGCAATTTCATAAATCCATAGGGACAAATTATGAAAAGAAATCGAAAAAAAAGGGCCGCCTCAATTTTTGCTACCAGACCTCTGTGTACTACCCCCTACGAGGATTATTCGGACACCAGAGTTCCATTCGTTTCAAGCTCCGATTCACTCCCGGACGACCCGAAGGGACGCGAATGCAATTTCATAAATCCATAGGGAACAAATTATGAAAAGAAAATCGAAAAAAACGGGCCGCCATCAATTTTTGCTCCAGAACCTCGTGTACATACCCCCTACGAGGATTATTTCCGGAACACCGAGTTCCATTCGTTTCAGCTCCGATTCACATCCCGGACGACCCCGAATGGACGCGAATGCAATTTCATAAATCCATAGGGACAAATTATGAAAATAATCGGAAAAAACGTGGCCCGCCTCAATTTTTGCTCCAGACCTCGTGTACTACCCCCTACAGGATTATTCGGACACCGAGTTCCATTCGTTTCAGCTCCGATTCACTCCCGGACGACCCCGAATGGACGCGAATGCAATTTCATAAATCCATAGGGACAAATTATGAAAAGAAATCGAAAAAACTGGCCGCCTCAATTTTTGCTCCGAGACCTCCGTGTACTACCCCCTACGAGGATAATTCGGACACCCGAGTTCCATTCGTTTCAGCTCCGATTCACTCCCCCGACGACCCCGAAATGGACGCGAAATGCAATTTCATAAATCCATAGGGACAAATTATGAAAAGAAATCGAAAAAATGGGCCGCCTCAATTTTTGCTCCAGAACTCGTGTACTACCCCCTACGAGGATATTCGGACAACCCGAGTTCCATTCGTTTCAGCTCCGATTCACTCTCGGACGACCCCGAATGGACGCGAATGCAATGTCATAATCCATAGGGACAAATTATGAAAAGAAATCGAAAAAACGGGCCGCCTCAATTTTTGCTCCAGACCTCGTGTACTACCCCCTACGAGGATTATTCGGAAACCGAGTTCCATTCGTTTCAGCTCCGATTCACTCCCGGACGACCCCGAATGGACGCGAATGCAATTTCATAAATCCATAGGGACAAATTATGAAAAGAAATCGAAAAAACGGGCCGCCTCAATTTTTGCTCCAGACCTCGTGTACTAACCCCTACGAGGATTATTCGGAAACCGAGTTCCATTCGTTTCAGCTCCGATTCACTCCCGGACGACCCCGAATGGACGCGAATGCAATTTCATAAATCCATAGGGACAAATTATGAAAGAAATCGAAAAAACGGGCCGCCTCAATTTTTGCTCCGGACCTCGTGTACTACCCCCTACGAGGATTATTCGGACACGAGTTCCATTCGTTTCAGCTCCGATTCACTCCCGGACGACCCCGAATGGACGCGAATGCAATTTCATAAATCCATAGGGACAAATTATGAAAGAAATCGAAAAAATGGGCCGCCTCAATTTTTTGCTCCAGACCTCGTGTACTACCCCCCTACGAGGATTATTCGGACACCGAGTTCCATTCGTTTCAGCTCCGATTCACTCCCGGACGACCCCGAATGGACGCGAATGCAATTTCATAAATCCATAGGGACAAATTATGAAAAGAAATCGAAAAAACGGGCCGCCTCAATTTTTGCTCCAGACCTCGTGTACTACCCCCTACGAGGATTATTCGGAAAACCGAGTTCCATTCGTTTCAGCTCCGATTCACATCCCGACGACCCCGAATGGACGCGAATGCAATTTCATAAATCCATAGGGACAAATTATGAAAAGAAATCGAAAAAAACGGGCCCGCCTCAATTTTTGCTCCAGACCTCGTGTACTACCCCCCTACGAGGATTATTCGGAAACCGAGTTCCATTCGTTTCAGCTCCGATTCACTCCCGGACGACCCCAGAATGGACGCGAATGCAATTTCATAAATCCATAGGGACAAAATTATGAAAAGGAAATCGAAAAAAAACGGGCCGCCTCACATTTTTGCTCCAGGACCTCGTGTACTACCCCTACGAGGATTATTCGAAACAGAGTTCCATTCGTTCAGCTTCCGATTCACTCCTGACGACACCGAATGGACGCGAATGCAATTTCATAAATCCATAGGGACAAATTATGAAAAGAAATCGAAAAAAACGGGCCGCCTCAATTTTTTGCTCCGACCTCGTGTACTAACTCCCCTACGAGGATTATTCGGACACCGAGTTCCATTCGTTTCAGCTCCGATTCACTCCCGGACGACCCCGAATGGGACCGAAGGCAATTTCATAAATCCATAGGGAAAAATTATGAAAAGAAATCGAAAAAAACGGGCCGCCTCAATTTTTTGCTCCAGAACTCGTGTACTACCCCCTACGAGGATTATTCGGACACCGAGTTCCATTCGTTTCAGCTCCGATTCACTCTCGGACTGACCCCGAATTGGACGCGAATGCAATTCATATCCATAGGGACAAATTATGAAAAAGAATTCGAAAAACGGGGGCCGCCTCAATTTTTGCTCCAGACCTCGTGTACTACCCCCTACGAGGATTATTCGAAACCGAGTTCCATTCGTTTCAGCTCCGATTCACTCCCGGACGACCCCGAATTGACGCGAATGGCAATTTCATAAATCCATAGGGACAAATTATGAAAAGAAATCGAAAAAACGGGCCAGCCTCAATTTTTGCTCCAGACCTCGGGTACTACCCCCTACGATGATTATTCGGACACCGAGTTCCATTCGTTTCAGCTCCGATTCACCTCCCGGACGACCCGAATGGACGCGAATGCAATTTCATAATCCATAGGGACAAATTAATGAAAAGAAATCGAAAAAAACGGGCCAGCCTCAATTTTTGCTCCAGGAACCTCGTGTACTACCCCCTACGAGGATTATTCGGAAACCGAGTTCCATTCGTTTCAGCTCCGATTCACTCCCGACGACCCCGAATGGACGCGAATGCAATTTCATAAATCCATAGGGACAAATTATGAAAAAAATCGAAAAAAGGGCCGCCTCAATTTTTGCTCCGACCTCGTGTACTACCCCCTACGAGGATTATTCGGACACCGAGTTCCATTCGTTTCAGCTCCGATTCACTCCCGGACGACCCCGAATGGACGCGAATGCAATTTCATAAATCCATAGGGACAAATTATGAAAAAATGGAAAAAACGGGCCGCCTCAATTTTTGCTCCAGACCTCGTGTACTACCCCCTACGAGGATTATTCGGACACCGAGTTCCATTCGTTTCAGCTCCGATTCACTCCCGGACGACCCCGAATGGACGCGAATGCAATTTCATAAATCCATAGGGACAAATTATGAAAAAATCGAAAAAACGGGCCGCCTCAATTTTTGCTCCAGACTCGTGTACTACCCCCTACGAGGATTATTCGGACACCGAGTTCCATTCGTTTCAGCTCCGATTCACTCCCGGACGACCCCGAATGGACGCGAATGCAATTTCATAAATCCATAGGGACAAATTATGAAAAAAAAATCGAAAAAAACGGGCCGCCTCATTTTTGCTCCGGACCTCGTGTACTACCCCCCTACGAGGATTATTCGGACACCGAGTTCCATTCGTTTCAGCTCCGATTCACTCCCGGACGACCCCGAATGGACGCGAATGCAATTTCATAAATCCATAGGGACAAATTATGAAAAGAAATCGAAAAAATGGGCCGCCTCAATTTTTGCTCCAGGAACCTCGTGTACTACCCCCTACGAGGATTATTCGACACCGAGTTCCATTCGTTTCAGCTCCGATTCACTCCCGGACGACCCCGAATGGACGCGAATGCAATTTCATAAATCCATAGGGACAAATTATGAAAAGAAATCGAAAAAACGGGCCGCCTCAATTTTGCTCCGACCTCGTGTACTACCCCCTACGAGGATTATTCGGACAACCGAGTTCCATTCGTTTCAGCTCCGATTCACTCCCAGGACGACCCCGAATGGACGCGAATGCAATTTCATAAATCCATAGGGACAAATTATGAAAAGAAATAGAAAAAAACGGGCCGCCTCAATTTTGCTCAGGACCTCGTGTACTACCCACCCCCTACGAGGATTATTCGGACAACCGATTCCATTCGTTTCAGCTCCGATTCACTCCCCGGACGACCCCGAATGGACGCGAATGCAATTTCATAATCCATAGGGACAAATTATGAAAAGAAATCGAAAAAAACGGGCCGCCTCAATTTTGCTCCAGACCTCGTGTACTACCCCCTACGAGGATAATTCGGAAAACCGAGTTCCATTCGTTTCCAAGCTCCGATTCACTCTCGACGACCCGAATGGACAGCGAATGCAATTCATAAATCCATAGGGACAAATTATGAAAAAGAAATCGAAAAAACGGGCCGCCTCAATTTTTGCTCCAGACCTCGTGTACTACCCCCTACGAGGATTATTCGGAAACCGAGTTCCATTCGTTTCAGCTCCGATTCACTCCCGGACGACCCCGAATGGACGCGAATGCAATTTCATAAATCCATAGGGACAAATTATGAAAGAAATCGAAAAAAACGGGCCGCCTCAATTTTTGCTCCCGACCTCGTGTACTACCCCCCTACGAGGATTATTCGGAAACCGAGTTCCATTCGTTTCAGCTCCGATTCACTCCCGGACGACCCCGAATGGACGCGAATTGCATTTCATAAATCCATATGGACAAATTATGAAAAGAAATCGAAAAAAACGGGCCGCCTCAATTTTTGCTCCGGACCTCGTGTACTACCCCCTACGAGGATTATTCGGAACACCGAGTTCCATTCGTTTCAGCTCCGATTCACTCCCGGACGACCCCGAATGACGCGAATGCAATTTCATAAATCCATAGGGACAAATTATGAAAAGAAATCGAAAAAACGGGCCGCCTCAATTTTTGCTCCAGACCTCGTGTACTACCCCCTACGAGGATTATTCGGACACCGAGTTCCATTCGTTTCAGCTCCGATTCACTCCCGGACGACCCCGAATGGACGCGAATGCAATTTCATAAATCCATAGGGACAAATTATGAAAAGAAAATCGAAAAAACGGGGCCGCCTCAATTTTTGCTCCGGACCTCGTGTACTACCCCCTACGAGGATTATTCGGACACCGAGTTCCATTCGTTTCAGCTCCGATTCACTCCCGGACGACCCCGAATGGACGCGAATGCAATTTCATAAATCCATAGGGACAAATTATGAAAAGAAATCGAAAAAACGGGCCGCCTCAATTTTGCTCCGGACCTCGTGTACTACCCCCTACGAGGATATTCGGAAACCGAGTTCCATTCGTTTCAGCTCCGATTCACTCCCGGACGACCCCGAATGGACGCGAATGCAATTTCATAAATCCATAGGGACAAATTATGAAAAGAAATCGAAAAAACGGGCCGCCTCAATTTTTGCTCCAGACCTCGTGTACTACCCCCTACGAGGATATTCGAACACCGAGTTCCATTCGTTCAGCTCCGATTCACTCCCGGACGCCCCGAATGGACGCGAATGCAATTTCATAAATCCATAGGGACAAATTATGAAAAGAAATCGAAAAAACGGGCCAGCCTCAATTTTTGCTCCAGACCTCGTGTACTACCCCCTACGAGGAGTATTCGGACACCGAGTTCCATTCGTTTCAGCTCCGATTCACTCCCGCACGACCCCGAATGGACGCGAATGCAATTTCATAAATCCATAGGGACAAATTATGAAAAGAAATCGAAAAAACGGGCCGCCTCAATTTTTGCTCCAGAACTCGTGTACTACCCCCTACGAGGATTATTCGACACCGAGTTCCATTCGTTTCAGCTCCGATTCACTCCCGGACGACCCCGAATGGACGCGAATGCAATTTCATAAATCCATAGGGACAAATTATGAAAAGAAATCGAAAAAACGGGCCGCCTCAATTTTTGCTCCAGAACTCGTGTACTACCCCTACGAGGATTATTCGGAAACCGAGTTCCATTCGTTTCAGCTCCGATTCACTCCCGACGACCCCGATGGACGCGAATGCAATTTCATAAATCCATAGGGACAAATTATGAAAAGAAATCGAAAAAAACGGGCCGCCTCAATTTTTGCTCCGGACCTCGTGTACTACCCCCTACGAGGATTATTCGGACACCGAGTTCCATTCGTTTCAGCTCCGATTCACTCCCGGACGACCCCGAATGGACGCGAATGCAATTTCATAAATCCATAGGGACAAATTATGAAAAGAAATTGAAAAAACGGGCCGCCTCAATTTTTGCTCCAGACCTCGTGTACTACCCCCTACGAGGATTATTCGGACACCGAGTTCCATTCGTTTCAGCTCCGATTCACTCCCGGACGACCCCGAATGGACGCGAATGCAATTTCATAAATCCATAGGAGACAAATTATGAAAAGAAATCGGAAAAAAATGGGCCCCCTCAATTTTTGCTCCTAGACCTCGTGTACTACCCCCTACGAGGATTATTCGGAAACCGAGTTCCATTCGTTTCAGCTCCGATTCACTCCCGGACGACCCCGAATGGACGCGAATGCAATTTCATAAATCCATAGGGACAAATTATGAAAAGAAATCGAAAAAAACGGGCCGCCTCAATTTTTGCTCCGGACCTCGTGTACTACCCCCTACGAGGATTATTCGGACACCGAGTTCCATTCGTTTCAGCTCCGATTCACTCCCGGACGACCCCGAATGGACGCGAATGCAATTTCATAAATCCATAGGGACAAATTATGAAAAGAAATCGAAAAAAACGGGCCGCCTCAATTTTTGCTCCGGACCTCGTGTACTACCCCCTACGAGGATTATTCGGACACCGAGTTCCATTCGTTTTCAGCTCCGATTCACTCCCGGACGACCCCGAATGGACGCGAATGCAATTTCATAAATCCATAGGGACAAATTATGAAAAGAAATCGAAAAAATGGCCGCCTCAATTTTTGCTCCTGACCTCGTGTACTACCCCCTACGAGGATTAATTCGGACACCGAGTTCCATTCGTTTCAGCTCCGATTCACTCCCGGACGACCCCGAATGGACGCGAATGCAATTTCATAAATCCATAGGGACAAATTATGAAAAGAAATCGAAAAAAACGGGCCGCCTCAATTTTTGCTCCAGAACTCGTGTACTACCCCCTACGAGGATTAATTCGGACACCGAGTTCCATTCGTTTCAGCTCCGATTCACTCCTCGGACGACCCCGAATGGACGCGAATGCAATTTCATAAATCCATAGGGACAAATTATGAAAAGAAATCGAAAAAAACGGGCCGCCTCAATTTTTGCTCCAGAACTCGTGTACTACCCCCCTACGAGGATTATTCGGAAACCGAGTTCCATTCGTTTCAGCTCCGATTCACTCCCGGACGACCCCGAATGGACGCGAATGCAATTTCATAAATCCATAGGGACAAATTATGAAAAGAAATCGAAAAAACGGGCCGCCTCAATTTTTGCTCCGGACCTCGTGTACTACCCCCTACGAGGATTATTCGGACACCGAGTTCCATTCGTTTCAGCTCCGATTCACTCCCGGACGACCCCGAATGGACGCGAATGCAATTTCATAAATCCATAGGGACAAATTATGAAAAGAAATCGAAAAAACGGGCCGCCTCAATTTTTGCTCCGGACCTCGTGTACTACCCCCTACGAGGATTATTCGGACACCGAGTTCCATTCGTTTCAGCTCCGATTCACTCCCGGACGACCCCGAATGGACGCGAATGCAATTTCATAAATCCATAGGGACAAATTATGAAAAGAAATCGAAAAAACGGGCCGCCTCAATTTTTGCTCCAGACCTCGTGTACTACCCCCTACGAGGATTATTCGGACACCGAGTTCCATTCGTTTCAGCTCCGATTCACTCCCGGACGACCCCGAATGGACGCGAATGCAATTTCATAAATCCATAGGGACAAATTATGAAAAGAAATCGAAAAAACGGGCCGCCTCAATTTTTGCTCCGGACCTCGTGTACTACCCCCTACGAGGATTATTCGGACACCGAGTTCCATTCGTTTCAGCTCCGATTCACTCCCGGACGACCCCGAATGGACGCGAATGCAATTTCATAAATCCATAGGGACAAATTATGAAAAAAATCGAAAAAATGGGCCGCGTCAATTTTTGCTCCGGACCTCGTGTACTACCCCCTACGAGGATTATTCTGACACCGAGTTCCATTCGTTTCAGCTCCGATTCACTCCCGGACGACCCCGAATGGACGCGAATGCAATTTCATAAATCCATATGGACAAATTATGAAAAAAAATCGAAAAAATGGGCCGCCTCAATTTTTGCTCCGGACCTCGTGTACTACCCCTTACGAGGATTATTCGGACACCGAGTTCCATTTGGTTCAGCTCCGATTCACTCCCGGACGACCCCGAATGGACGCGAATGCAATTTCATAAATCTATAGGGACAAATTATGAAAAGAAATCGAAAAAATGGGCCGCCTCAATTTTTTCTCCGGACCTCGTGTACTACCCCCTACGAGGATTATTCGGACACCGAGTTCCATTCGTTTCAGCTCCGATTCACTCCCGAACGACCCCGAATGGACGCGAATGCAATTTCATAAATCCATAGTGAAAAATTATGAAAAGAAATCGAAAAAATGGGCCGCCTCAATTTTTGCTCCAGAACTCGTGTACTACACCCTACGAGGATAATTCGGACACCGAGTTCCATTCGTTTCAGCTTCGATTCACTCCCGGATGACGCTGAATGGACGCGAATGCAATTTCATAAATCCATAGGGAAAAATTATGAAAAGAAATCGAAAAAACGGGCCGCCTCAATTTTTGCTCCAGAACTCGTGTACTACCCCTTCCGAGGATAATTCGGACACCGAGTTCGATTCGTTTCAGCTCCGATTCACTCTCGGACGACCCCGAATGGACGCGAATGCAATTTCATAAATCCATAGGGACAAATTATGAAAAGAAATCGAAAAAACGGGCCGCCTCAATTTTTGCTCCAGACCTTGTGTACTACCCCCTACGAGGATTATTCGGAAACCGAGTTCCATTCGTTTCAGCTCCGATTCACTCCCGCACGACCCCGAATGGACGCGAATGCAATTTCATAAATCCATAAGGACAAATTATGAAAAGAAATCGAAAAAACGGGCCGCCTCAATTTTTGCTCCGGACCTCGTGTACTACCCCCTACGAGGATTATTCGGACACCGAGTTTCATTCATTTCAGCTCCGATTCACTCCCGGACGACCCCGAATGGACGCGAATGCAATTTCATAAATCCATAGGGACAAATTATGAAAAGAAATCGAAAAAACGGGCCGCCTCAATTTTTGCTCCGGACCTCGTGTACTACCCCCTACGGGGATTATTCGGACACCGAGTTCCATTCGTTTCAGCTCCGATTCACTCCCGGACGACCCCGAATGGACGCGAATGCAATTTCATAAATCCATAGGGACAAATTATGAAAAGAAATGGAAAAAACGGGCCACCTTAATTTTTGCTCCAGAACTCGTGTACTACCCCCTACGAGGATTATTCGGACACCGAGTTCCATTCGTTTCAGCTCCGATTCACTCCCGGACGACCCCGAATAGACGCGAATGCAATTTCATAAATCCATAGGGACAAATTATGAAAAGAAATGGAAAAACGGGCCACCTCAATTTTCGCTCCGGACCTCGTGTACTACCCCCTACGAGGATTATTCGGACACAGAGTTCCATTCGTTTCAGCTCCGATTCACTCCCGGACGACCCCGAATGGACGCGAATGCAATTTCATAAATCCATAGGGACAAATTATGAAAAGAAATCGAAAAAACGGGCCGCCTCAATTTTTTCTCCGGACCTCGTGTACTACCCCCTACGAGGATTATTCGGACACCGAGTTCCATTCGTTTCAGCTCCGATTCACTCCCGGACGACCCCGAATGGACGCGAATGCAATTTCATAAATCCATAGGGAAAAATTATGAAAAGAAATCGAAAAAATGGGCCGCCTCAATTTTTGCTCCAGAACTCGTGTACTACCCCTGTTATGGGTAAAAAGCTAAGGTTATTACTTGCTGTATTTAATACTAAGATTCGGGAGCTCAAGGCCTTTAATGGCTGCTCTCGTACTTCGTAGCTTTATTCTGCCTTTACGAGATGCCTACGTATCTCTGTGAATTAGAGAATCAAGCCAAAAAACGTAGTTCTGATTTGTGGGGTGAGGCCCCTTATATAGATGTGGGAGTCCTTGAATTGGACTTGGTATAGGAGACTTGGTGGACAAGCCTCTGAATTAGGATAGACTTAGGAGTCCTAGGAAGTAGGAAGCTGATTCCTTATCCTTTTAGGTCCCCTTGAGGCTAATCTATAAGGATTTATATCCTTATCGGGACTCTTCTCAATAGCTGATTTTTCCCTTATTAATTAATTACGAAATTAATTAATAATTAGGGCTTTTGGGCCTTTTTTATTCCATCAGGCCTGATCTGGTCCATCAGGCTCAACCCTTTCTGGTCTGAGTTTCATATATCCTTTTATTGGGTCTAGCAGCCCACAGCTTGTACAATTAATGCAGTATTTAATTATACAATCATAATTTATTTATCCCTATCATTTGCCCCCCAACTTTTGGGAAACATTGAATAGGTTTCGCAGAAGTTAAGTCTATTTGTTCCCTTACAGGGTTTCATTTTTCCGTAAAGTGTGGAGCGACCTACACGTTTACAACGAATTTTTCCTTTTATTTAGGAATTATTTTGATTTCCAGGAATTTTTCCCTTATTTCCGGGATTTTTCCCTAATTTCTGGAATTTTCCCTAATTTTTATGGGATTTTCCCTAATTTTTCTGGGATTTTTCCTTATTTTTCTGGGATTTATCCTTAATTTCTGGATTTTTCCCTTAATTTCTGGATTTTTCCCTTAATTTCTAGGATTTATCCTTAATTTTCTGGGATTTATCCTTAATTTCTGGATTTTTCCCTTAATTTCTGGATTTTTCCCTTAATTTCTGGGATTTATCCTTAATTTCTGGAATTTTCCCTTAATTTCTGGGATTTATCCTTAATTTTCTGGCTTAAAATCGATCAGAATGCATTCGAAATCGATCAGGATGTAGACAAAATTGATCAGGATGCAGCCAAAATCGATCAGGATCCTGATCGAATTAGCTCAGGATCTTACACTCTGGTCGACAGGATTCCTGATCGATTTCGATCAGGATTCTGACCGAATTGGCCTTCAAAGTGACACCCTAGTCGATTGCTACACGGGCTTAATCGATCAGGATTCCTGATCGATTTCGATCAGGACTCTGAATGAATTAAATGGCTCTCGACCATTCTGATCGAATGGAATATCGATCAGGACTCTGTTCTCCGTCGATCAGGACTCTGGTCGATCTTAGGGGATTTCTTCCCTCCTGTTCGAAATAAGATATCGATCAAGACTCTCTTCTGTGTCGATCAGGACTCTGATCGATCTTAGGAGATTTCTTCCCTTCTGTTCGAATAAGATATCGATCAGGACTCTCTTCTCTGTCGATCAGGACTCTGATCGATCTTAGGGGACTTCTTCCCTCCTGTTCGAATAAGATATCGATCAGGACTCTGATCGATCTTAGGAGATTTCTTCCCTCCTGTTCGAAATAAGATATCGATCAAGACTCTCTTCTGTGTCGATCAGGACTCTGATCGATCTTAGGAGATTTCTTCCCTCCTGTTCGAATAGCATATCGATAAGGACTCTCTTCTCTGTCGATCAGGACTCTGATCGATCTTAGGAGATTTCTTCCCTTCTGTTCGAATAAGATATCGATCAGGACTCTCTTCTCTGTCGATCAGAACTCTGATCGATCTTAGGGGACTTCTTCCCTCCTGTTCGAATAAGATATCGATCAGGACTCTCTTTTGCATCGATCAGGACTCTGATCGAACCATATTAAGGTTCTGGTCGATTTTTGACTTTTTAAATTCCACAGGAGCTTCTAGATTGTTCCTGATACTCCTTGTAGATGGGCCTTTAGGTTGGGCCTGGCTAAATGGGCCTGAAAACGCCTCGTATTCCGAGCTTTTCGCCTATATAAGTGTAGTGTGGAGTGAGAATCCTCACTTCACTTCCCACTTCTCATTTCATCTTACATTTTTCCCTAAAGTTCTCCCTTTTGAAGGCGATTTCCGGCGACCAAAGCCACCGCAGCTCCTCCATTCTCAAGTATTTCTGGGTTTCAAGCCTTCAACCGAAGCATATTAATGGCGGACCGTGACCTAGCTCGTTTGCAGAAGATGAATGTCTCTAAGAGAGGTACAAACATCCAAATTCAATCTCCATATACTTCCCTCATTGATATGATTAACTCGAGAGGTGATGAATATCCTTATCTGTCTGAGTTAGATTCGTATAATCATGGTAACACTTTCCATGAGTTAGATGGTAGGATAGAGTCTATGAATACCCTGTACAGACTTCCACCCCACCTTAGGATCACTCCAGCCGCCCCTGGGGATAGGACTTGTAATTGGGAGGGGGATACCCTGTTCATTTATCGAGGAGCCCTGACCGCAGGTCTTAGGTTCCCATTTCACGAATTTATTCCTCGTTTACTAGCCGATGTACGAATCAACCCTTGTCAACTCCCTCCTAACGCCTGGAGGAACATTATCTGTTTTATGGTCCTTTGTCTCAGGAATAGCTTTCCTCTTTCCGTAGCAGTCTTTAGGAAAGTTTTCCAATTCTATAATAGTTCCATGAGTCAGCCGGGCTGGGTTTTAATTCGCCAACGGCCCAAAATTCCCCATATCTTTGATAGTAACTCTATAGTTGAGAACAACCCTAAATGGAGGGATGAGTTTGTTAGGCTGACCTGGGCTGGGGGTGATTGGGCCACACTCTTCTGTAGGCCATTTTGCAAAGTATCAGATGGTAGTCCTGGTAGCATCAGATTAACTGATGAGGAGGAGGTGGCCTACCAAGCCTTAATTTCAGACGATGGGAAAACAGACACCTGGACCCTTTTAGAGGAGTTTTCCTTGAAGAAAGTTGGTCTCTCCCAGGCCAGTGATAAGGGTAAACTTATACCTGCGAAATTATTTTTCCTTCTCTTTAACCGTACTTTTTCTTTTTTCTGGATTTTAATATTCCTTCTGCTTTTCCTTTCAGCTTGTGAGGCTATTAATAACGTCAATAGGCCCAAGGAGGGGGAATCTGGCCGCCAGAAGAGGGCCAAGTTAAACAGGGATCCCAGGAGCAAACCTGACGGTCCTACTTTCCTTAAGCCCCACGTCCCGGTGGTCGAGCTGGGGGACGATGTGGATCCTCCACTTAAGGCACATTCCTTCAGGCCTAACTGGGGCTTCAGGAGGAGCGATACGGTGGTTGGATCCACCAAACATGCCAAGGATTGGTCGTACCACTCCATCACTCCCCATGATTTCACTGACATTGTTACGGGGAGTGATGTCGAGACTATTGAGCTTCTGGGCTCTCAAGCCCAAGCTGCGGTAATTTTCTTTTTTCTCCTCTTCCTTTTGTGAATTTCAACTTTTCTTGTATCCCAATAAATTTGCGCCAACTCATACATATTTCTTTGCAGAGTAATACCTATTTCCAGGCGGCCCTACATCAGGCTAGATCTTGGAAGGGTAACTCTGATGTTTTTGAAAAGGAGATGAAGAAGTGGGAGGAGAGAGCCAAGGTCCTAGAGAAGAAGCTAGACACGAAGAAAGAGGAGCTGGCTAAGGCTCATTCCGAGCTGGTGAAACTTAGGAGCGATAAGGATAAGCTCATTGATGACTACATGGATTCTGACAAGTTTAAGAATCTCATGGAGATTCATGATGAGGGTCTTTACTCCCTACAGTTCACTCAGGGATGGGATGCGGCCGTGAAGGCTGTTTCTGAGAAGTACCCGGGCTTAGTCGACCCTAAGGACTTTATAAGTCCTGAGCAGGCTGAGTCAGAGGACAGCATAGACGCCCTCTTCGACTCTCCTCAGCCAGATGATCGCATCTTGGATCCTAACACTGCTTCTCCTCCCGCTTCTCCTGCGAAGGACGCTGAAGGCGCTGATAAGGAGAAAGAGAATGAAGGCTCCCGCATGGAGGAGTAGTTTTTCTATTTTGTAATTTTATCCTTAATTTTTCTGATACTTTAATATTCAAACTTGGCTTAATGGGTCACACAAGTATTATCACAACTCAAACATCCATAGGTTGAAATAATTTCGAACCCTTCAATTTCAAGTCTGGTTTTCCAAAACCTTACATAATATGGGTTCGACCCTGATCTATAAAAGAAAAATACTATGCAATCAAACCTACTTGTCATAATGACAAGTGAGAATGGTACTTCGACCATCTTACACGTAGTAAACCTTCAGGTTTTGTGCGTGCCAGGTCCTCGGGACTTCAAAACCTTCCATAGTTTCCAGCTTGTAGGTTCCTCTACCCTGAACGCTCTTGACTCTGTACGGCCCTTCCCAATTTGGGGCAAGCTTTCCTTTCTGTCCAACACCAGAAGCCTCTATTTTTCTCAAGACTAGATCTCCTTGTTTAAAAAATCTCTCTTTAACCCTTAGGTTGTAATAGAATGAAGCCTTTTTCTGATATTCTACTATCTTTGCATGTGCCTTATCTCGCACTTCATCAATTAAATCCAGGGCTAATCTCTGCCCTTCCTCATTTTCTTTCTCATCGAAGGCCTGAATCCTTGGAGAGGAATGTGATATCTCCACGGGAACTACTGCTTCCGCCCCATATGCCAACATGAAAGGAGTTGCATCTGTCGTGACTCTACAAGTAGTCCTGTAGGCCCATAATATTGGAAGTATCTCATCTACCCAATTATTTCTTGACTTCTCGATCCTCTTCTTTAGTCCATCCAGGATTATCCGATTTGCTACCTCCGCTTGCCCATTGGCTTGCGGGTGAGCCACAGAGGTGAACCGTAACTCAATTTCATTTTCTTCGCAATACTTCTTGAATTCCTCGTTGTTGAATTGTGTTCCATTGTCAGTGACGAGGATACGGGGAATTCCATATCGGCACATAATGTTTTCCCACAGGAATTGTGCAACTTGCTTAGTTGTGATTTTGGCCAAAGGTTTGGCTTCGATCCACTTGGTGAAATAATCAATGGCTACAATCAGAAACTTCCTTTGTGCTGTGGCCATAGGAAAAGGCCCTAGAATATCCATCCCCCACATAGCAAAGGGAATAGGTGAGTTGATAGAGGTCAGCATCTCGGGGGGTTGTCTGGCGACTGGTGCATGCTTCTGACAACGATCACACTTCTTTACATATTCTTTGGCATCAGCCATCATTTCTGGCCAATAGAAGCCTAAACGAGTTATCTTATGAGCCAAGGCCCTGCCCCCCAAGTGTTGCCCACAAATACCTCCATGCACTTCCTCAAGAGCTAAGCGTGCCTCATCGGGCCTGAGACACCTCAAGTAAGGAACCACGAAAGATCTTTTATATAGAATCCCATCTATCAAAGAGTACCTTAGTGCTCGAACAGTTAACTTCCGTGCCTCAATAGCATCGCTTGGCAACCAACCGGTCTGAATGTGAGCCTTGATGGGATCAATCCATGACGTCCCCAAGCCTACGGAAGCCACAAGCTTAACATCTATGCTTCGTGTCTTCAAAACACGGAAGTACACACTTCCTGAACTTTCTTCAATCTCAGATGAAGCAAACTTTGATAGCGCATCTGCTTTAGCATTTTCTTCCCTTGGAATGTGTTCAACATGGCATTCATTAAATTGGGTCATCACAGCCCTTACTAGGCGAACATACTTAGCCATCGTATCATCCCTTGCTTCAAATTCTCCCTTTACCTGGGATATGATCAACTTCGAGTCTCCACGGACCTTTAAGTTTTTGACTCTAAGTGTCCCAGCTAGACCAAGGCCAGCAATCAGGGCTTCATACTCTGCCTCATTGTTTGTGGTTGGGAATTCTAGCTTTATGGCATACTCAATTAAGAATCCATCAGGGCTTTGCAAAACCAACCCTGCTCCACTGGAATTTGTTTTTGATGCTCCATCAAAATAGAGAACCCAATATTCTTTCTCCTCGTCCCCATTGTCGACTCCCTTGTCTTGAGGTATGGTATCTTCCTGCCCCCCGACTTCTTGGTTGGGTATGGTACATTCCACCACGAAGTCAGCTAGTGCCTGGGCTTTTATGGCCGTACGTGGCTTATACTTGAGATCGAACTCTCCCAACTCTATTGCCCACTTAATCAGTCTCCCACTTGCCTTGGGACTGTAAATGATATTTCTCAGTGGCTGATTTGTTAGCACTTCAATTTGGTGAGCTTGAAAATAAGGACGCAGCTTTCTTGAAGCCATTACCAAGGCTAAAGCGAATTTCTCAATGGCTGAATAATTCAACTCAGCACCATGCAAAATTTTGCTGACATAGTATACGGGTTTCTGAACTTTCAGTTCCTCCTTAACCAACACCGCGCTCAAGGCGCTTTCTGAAACAGCCAAGTATAAGAATAAAATTTCACTCAGAACTGGCTTGGCCAACAACGGGGCCTGGCCCATATACTTCTTTAACTCTTCAAATGCCTTCTGATTTTCCTCATTCCATACAAAGTCTTTAATGTTCTTTAATGACTTGAAGAATGACAAGCACTTGTCTCCTGACTTGGAGATGAATCGTCCTAGCGCAGCAACCCTTCCTGTGAGTTTCTGAACATCCTTGACAATTTTTGGGGGTTCCATGTCCAGGATTGCCTTTATTTTATCGGGGTTAGCCTCAATTCCCCTCTTTGAGACCATCAATCCCAAGAATTTTCCAGATCCTACTCCGAAAGCACACTTCGTCGGATTCAACATCATCTTGTGGTACCTCAGGACCTCAAAAGCTTCCCTTAAATGGGCTATATGATCAGTCTTTACTAGACTCTTGACTAACATGTCATCAACATAGACTTCCATAGTCTTACCAATAAGATCCTTAAAAATTCTATTCACCAACCTTTGATAGGTGGCTCCTGCATTCTTGAGACCAAATGCCATAACAAGATAACAATAAACACCAAAGTCAGTGATAAATGATACCTTTGGAATGTCATCCTTATGCATTTTGATCTGGTTGTATCCGCTAAACCCATCCATGAAACTCAGCATCTCATGTCCAGCAGTGGCATCAATCAAAGTATCAATTCTAGGCAGCGGAAAACAGTCTTTGGGGCATGCATCATTCAGATCGGTGAAGTCTATACACATCCTCCACTTTCCATTAGTCTTCTTCACCATTACAGGGTTTGCTAACCACTCCGGAAATTGAATCTCCTCAATGAAACCAGCCTCTAAGAGCTTTTCCACTTCCTGCTTTATAGCCTCTTGTCTTTTCGGGGCAAAATTTCTTTTCTTTTGTTTCACTGTCTTCCGACTTGGATCTACGTTTAGCTTGTGAGTAATTAACTCCGGGTCTATGCCTGGCATATCAGCTGCTGACCATGCAAACACATCACTATTTTCTTGCAAAAATTTCACTAACTTCCCTCTAAGGGGCTCCTCTAATGTGGCTCCAATGAAAGTCATCCTCTCAGGATTCTTGGGATCTAAAGGAACCGAAACCAATTCTTCTGCTGGCCTTCCTCTATTCTCATCATTTTCTCGAACATCCATATCTTCAATAGGAAGAACTTGCCCCCCGACTCCATTTGCCCTCAAAGAGCCACATAACAGCTTCTAGCCATTTTTTGATCTCCTCTCTCTTCTCCAATCCCGTTTCGGGTGGGAAACTTCATGACTGAATGGTAGGAAGAGGGGACTGCCTTGAAGGCATGTATCCCTGTTCTCCCCATGATAGCATTATAAGTTGAACTAGCCTTTACCACTACGAAATCCAGCATCTGCGTTGCTTGTCTTGGCTCCGTACCTATGGTGGTTGGCAACTTGATTATCCCTTCCACAGGACATTCTACTCCAGCAAATCCATATATCGGCATGTCGGTTGGTGTTAACTGGGAGTCGTTATACCCCATCCTTAGAAAGGTGTCGTGGAGCAAGATATCCACAGAAGCACCATTATCCACAAGGACCCTCTTAACCGGGCTATTTCCTATTATTGGTGTTATGACCAGCGGGTCGTCATGGGGAAACTTCACACCCTCTAGGTCAGAATCATCAAAAGCCAATGTTACTTCTATCCTGGCCCTCTTCGGGGCTTCTCCAACAATATGCATAACCTCTCTAGTATATGCCTTTCTGGAATTTTTGGACAATCCAGCAGCAGTTGGACCTCCAAAGATCGTGTTTATCACAGGCCCTTGAGGTCTCGGCCCTCCATAAATGGTGTTTATAACTGGTCCTCTAGGTTGGGGATTCCGCCCCTGATCATCTTGGTCCCTCCTACGATCTTCAAAGTTCTTCCTTCCATTATTATTTATGTCCCCTCCATCTCCAGTATACTTATTCAATCTTCCTTTTCGAATCAAAAACTCAATTTCATCTTTCAATTGCCTACACTCATCGGTGTCATGGCCAACATCTTTGTGAAACCTGCAATACTTGCCCCTATCTAGCTTGGCGGGATCAGCCTTCAAGGGCTTAGGCCAGCGAATATCTCTGTCTTTCTCAATCTCCATCAAAATCTGACTTCTGGGAGCATTCAGCTTAGCGTATTCAGTGAACTTTTGCCCAGGTCCTCCCTTCTTGGGGGTTGAATCAGGGTTTTGTTCGGTTCTAGGATATTTGTCCTTAGCGATATACTCCAAATCAGTTTTTCGTTTCTTGCCTCCAGTGGGCTCATTACTTACTACGGTCTTCCTCATACTTTCTTCAACCTTGATATACTTCCCTGCCCTCTCTTGGAGCTGCAACATGCTCTCAGGGGGTCGTTTGGCCAAAGACATCTTAAAAAACTCATCCCTAGTTCCTTGTTGCAATGCTATCATGGCTACCTTATCATCAAGATCTGGGACTTTTAAAGCCTCCTTTGTAAAACGATTCAGGTAATCTCTTAAGGATTCCTTAGCTCCTTGCACAAGACTCATAAGAGATGCTGAACTTTTCTCATGGACTCTTCCACTGATGAATTGCTTAATAAAAGCCTGACTTAGTTCTCTGAATGATCCAATAGAATTTGGGGGTAGGCGACTGTACCATCTTTGAGCCATACCCGACAGGGTTTGAGGGAAGGCCCGACATTTTATAGCATCATTCACGGGTTGCAGCAGCAGTGCATTAGAGAATGTCCTAACATGATTAGCGGGGTCTCCCGTGCCATCATAGGCTTTGATAGTGGGCATCTTGAATTTCCTTGAGACATGGGCATTCATTATCTCTTCTGTGAAGGGTGGAGCTGGATCATCAGGATCTCCAAGGGGAAGGAGATTGCTCGGATCAGTTCTTGGGACAGCAGCCCTTCTTCTTACCGGACCATCCAGGTCTATGATAGGAGGAGGATTTCTCCCCCTAGGAGGTATGTGGGGTCTGGTGGCTTGGTGAGCCTCCAAATCACGCCTCAGCCTTTGGATTTCAGCCTCATGAGCCCTGATCTTTTCCTGCACTTCTTGGGGATTCGCCCCTGGGGTGCTTTGGGGGCGTTGCCTTCCATCGGCCATTGGCTCTTTTCCAGGACGCCTCCTTCTCGGGGCCACTTCATCATCCGAAGATTCGGAGTCTCTTTCAGTGTATGGACCAGAAAATTCCCGATCCTCAGGGATAGGATCCAAACCTCGTATATAGGGGGGCGACCGCCCTCGTGCTTCGCTTCGCCCAGCATATGCGCTTCCTCCAACCTCAGGGTGAAGGGGCATCCCATAAGGGGGGTTAGTAGTAACAATAGTTGAATATTCATACCCGACGGGTCGAGAATTCACAGGTATATGTATTTGTTGAACTTGAGGATTCGTACCTTGAATAGTCGGGGGAGTTGTCCCTTGTGGCTGAGGATGAGTTGCCCCTGTCTGGGCTTCCCCCTGAGTAGATGCATAAGTTGAATGGGGAGGAACCTCCACGGTTGATGAAATCACCTGGGTTGTCCCTGATGGTGTTCCCTCCTCCAGAGTGCTGGTTGTTCTCCGTGTTCTCGCCATGGTTGTTGTTCCGTTCGTTTCCCACAGACGGCGCCAAATGTTATGGGTAAAAAGCTAAGGTTATTACTTGCTGTATTTAATACTAAGATTCGGGAGCTCAAGGCCTTTAATGGCTGCTCTCGTACTTCGTAGCTTTATTCTGCCTTTACGAGATGCCTACGTATCTCTGTGAATTAGAGAATCAAGCCAAAAAACGTAGTTCTGATTTGTGGGGTGAGGCCCCTTATATAGATGTGGGAGTCCTTGAATTGGACTTGGTATAGGAGACTTGGTGGACAAGCCTCTGAATTAGGATAGACTTAGGAGTCCTAGGAAGTAGGAAGCTGATTCCTTATCCTTTTAGGTCCCCTTGAGGCTAATCTATAAGTATTTATATCCTTATCGGGACTCTTCTCAATAGCTGATTTTTCCCTTATTAATTAATTACGAAATTAATTAATAATTAGGGCTTTTGGGCCTTTTTTATTCCATCAGGCCTGATCAGGTCCATCAGGCTCAACCCTTTCTGGTCTGAGTTTCATATATCCTTTTATTGGGTCTAGCAGCCCACAGCTTGTACAATTAATGCAGTATTTAATTATACAATCATAATTTATTTATCCCTATCAACCCCCTACGAGGATAATTCGGACACCGAGTTCCATTCGTTTCAGCTTCGATTCACTCCCGGATGACGCTGAATGGACGCGAATGCAATTTCATAAATCCATAGGGAAAAATTATGAAAAGAAATCGAAAAAACGGCCCGCCTCAATTTTTGCTCCAGAACTCGTGTACTACCCCTTCCGAGGATAATTCGGACACCGAGTTCCATTCGTTTCAGCTCCGATTCACTCTCGGACGACCCCGAATGGACGCGAATGCAATTTCATAAATCCATAGGGACAAATTATGAAAAGAAATCGAAAAAACGGGCCGCCTCAATTTTTGCTCCAGACCTCGTGTACTACCCCCTACGAGGATTATTCGGAAACCGAGTTCCATTCGTTTCAGCTCCGATTCACTCCCGCACGACCCCGAATGGACGCGAATGCAATTTCATAAATCCATAGGGACAAATTATGAAAAGAAATCAAAAAAACGGGCCGCCTCAATTTTTGCTCCGGACCTCGTGTACTACCCCCTACGAGGATTATTCGGACACCGAGTTCCATTCATTTCAGCTCCGATTCACTCCCGGACGACCCCGAATGGACGCGAATGCAATTTCATAAATCCATAGGGACAAATTATGAAAAGAAATCGAAAAAACGGGCCGCCTCAATTTTTGCTCCGGACCTCGTGTACTACCCCCTACGAGGATTATTCGGACACCGAGTTCCATTCGTTTCAGCTCCGATTCACTCCCGGACGACCCCGAATGGACGCGAATGCAATTTCATAAATCCATAGGGACAAATTATGAAAAGAAATGGAAAAAACGGGCCACCTTAATTTTTGCTCCAGAACTCGTGTACTACCCCCTACGAGGATTATTCGGACACCGAGTTCCATTCGTTTCAGCTCCGATTCACTCCCGGACGACCCCGAATAGACGCGAATGCAATTTCATAAATCCATAGGGACAAATTATGAAAAGAAATGGAAAAAACGGGCCACATCAATTTTCGCTCCGGACCTCGTGTACTACCCCCTACGAGGATTATTCGGACACCGAGTTCCATTCGTTTCAGCTCCGATTCACTCCCGGACGACCCCGAATGGACGGGAATGCAATTTCATAATTCTATAGGGACAAATTATGAAAAGAAATCGAAAAAACGGGCCGCCTCAATTTTTGCTCCAGAACTCGTGTACTACCCCCTACGAGGATAATTCGGACACCGAGTTCCATTCGTTTCAGGTCCGATTCACTCTCGGACGACCCCGAATGGACGCGAATGCAATTTCATAAATCCATAGGGACAAATTATGAAAAGAAATCGAAAAAACGGGCCGCCTCAATTTTTGCTCCGGACCTCGTGTACTACCCCCTACGAGTATTATTCGGACACCGAGTTCCATTCGTTTCAGCTCCGATTCACTCCCGGACGACCCCGAATGGACGCGAATGCAATTTCATAAATCCATAGGGACAAATTATGAAAAGAAATCGAAAAAACGGGCCACCTCAATTTTTGCTCCGGACCTCGTGTACTACCCCCTACGAGGATTATTCGGACACCGAGTTCCATTCGTTTCAGCTCCGATTCACTCCCGGACGACCCCGAATGGACGTGAATGCAATTTCATAAATCCATAGGGACAAATTATGAAAAGAAATGGAAAAAACGGGCCGCCTTAATTTTTGCTCCAGAACTCGTGTACTACCCCCTACGAGGATTATTCGGACACCGAGTTCCATTCATTTCAGCTCCGATTCACTCCCGCACGACCCCGAATGGACGCGAATGCAATTTCATAAATCCATAGGGACAAATTATGAAAAGAAATCGAAAAAACGGGCCGCCTCAATTTTTGCTCCGGACCTCGTGTACTACCCCCTACGAGGATTATTCGGACACCGAGTTCCATTCATTTCAGCTCCGATTCACTCCCGGACGACCCCGATTGGACGCGAATGCAATTTCATAAATCCATAGGGACAAATTATGAAAAGAAATCGAAAAAACGGGCCGCCTCAATTTTTGCTCCGGACCTCGTGTACTACCCCCTACGAGGATTATTCGGACACCGAGTTCCATTCGTTTCAGCTCCGATTCACTCCCGGACGACCCCGAATGGACGCGAATGCAATTTCATAAATCCATAGGGACAAATTATTAAAAGAAATCGAAAAAACGGGCCACCTCAATTTTTGCTCCGGACCTCGTGTACCACCCCCTACGAGGATTATTCGGACACCGAGTTCCATTCGTTTCAGCTCCGATTCACTCCCGGAAGACCCCGAATGGACGCGAATGCAATTTCATAAATCCATAGGGAAAAATTATGAAAAGAAATCGAAAAAAACGGGCCGCCTCAATTTTTGCTCCAGAACTCGTGTACTACCCCCTACGAAGATAATTCGGACACCGAGTTCCATTCGTTTCAGCTCCGATTCACTCTCGGACGACCCCGAATGGACGCGAATGCAATTTCATAAATCCATAGGGACAAATTATGAAAAGAAATCGAAAAAACGGGCCACCTCAATTTTTGCTCCAGACCTCGTGTACTACCCCCTACGAGGATTATTCGAAAACCGAGTTCCATTCGTTTCAGCTCCGATTTACTCCCGCACGACCCCGAATGGGCGCGGATGCAATTTCATAAATCCATAGGGACAAATTATGAAAAGAAATCGAAAAAACGGGCCGCCTCAATTTTTGCTCCGGACCTCGTGTACTACCCCCTACGAGGATTATTCGGACACCGAGTTCCATTCGTTTCAGCTCCGATTCACTCCCGGACGACCCCGAATGGACGCGAATGCAATTTCATAAATCCATAGGGACAAATTATGAAAAGAAATCGAAAAAAACGGGCCGCCTCAATTTTTGCTCCGGACCTCGTGTACTACCCCCTACGAGGATTATTCGGACACCGAGTTCCATTCATTTCAGCTCCGATTCACTCCCGGACGACCCCGATTGGACGCGAATGCAATTTCATAAATCCATAGGGACAAATTATGAAAAGAAATCGAAAAAAACGGGCCGCCTCAATTTTTGCTCCGGACCTCGTGTACTACCCCCTACGAGGATTATTCGGACACCGAGTTCCATTCGTTTCAGCTCCGATTCACTCCCGGACGACCCCGAATGGACGCGAATGCAATTTCATAAATCCATAGGGACAAATTATTAAAAGAAATCGAAAAAACGGGCCACCTCAATTTTTGCTCCGGACCTCGTGTACCACCCCCTACGAGGATTATTCGGACACCGAGTTCCATTCGTTTCAGCTCCGATTCACTCCCGGAAGACCCCGAATGGACGCGAATGCAATTTCATAAATCCATAGGGAAAAATTATGAAAAGAAATCGAAAAAAACGGGCCGCCTCAATTTTTGCTCCAGAACTCGTGTACTACCCCCTACGAGGATAATTCGGACACCGAGTTCCATTCGTTTCAGCTCCGATTCACTCTCGGACGACCCCGAATGGACGCGAATGCAATTTCATAAATCCATAGGGACAAATTATGAAAAGAAATCGAAAAAAACGGGCCACCTCAATTTTTGCTCCAGACCTCGTGTACTACCCCCTACGAGGATTATTCGAAAACCGAGTTCCATTCGTTTCAGCTCCGATTTACTCCCGCACGACCCCGAATGGGCGCGGATGCAATTTCATAAATCCATAGGGACAAATTATGAAAAGAAATCGAAAAAACGGGCCGCCTCAATTTTTGCTCCGGACCTCGTGTACTACCCCCTACGAGGATTATTCGGACACCGAGTTCCATTCGTTTCAGCTCCGATTCACTCCCGGACGACCCCGAATGGACGCGAATGCAATTTCATAAATCCATAGGGACAAATTATGAAAAAAATCGAAAAAAAGGGCCGCCTCAATATTTTCTCCGGACCTCGTGTACTACCCCCTACGAGGATTATTCGGACACCGAGTTCCATTCGTTTCAGCTCCGATTCACTCCCGGACGACCCCGAATGGACGCGAATGCAATTTCATAAATCGATAGGGACAAATTATGAAAAGAAATGGAAAAAAGGGGCCCCCTCAATTTTTGCTCCAGACCTCATGTACTACCCCTTACGAGGATTATTCGGACACCGAGTTCCATTCGTTTCAGCTCCGATACACTCCCGGACGACCCAGAATGGACGCGAATGCAATTTCATAAATCCATAGGGACAAATTATGAAAAGAAATCGAAAAAATGGGCCGCCTCAATTTTTGCTCCGGACCTCGTGTACTACCCCCTACGAGGATAATTCGGACACCGAGTTCCATTCTTTTCAGCTCCGATTCACTCCCGGACGACCCCGAATGGACGCGAATGCAATTTCATAAATCCATAGGGACAAATTATGAAAAGAAATCGAAAAAACGGGCCGCCTCAATTTTTGCTCCGGACCTCGTGTACTACCCCCTACGAGGATTATTCGGACACCGAGTTCCATTCGTTTCAGCTCCGATTCACTCCCGGACGACCCCGAATGGACGCGAATGCAATTTCATAAATCCATAGGGACAAATTATGAAAAGAAATGGAAAAAAACGGGCCACCTAATTTTTGCTCCAGAACTCGTGTACTACCCCCTACGAGGATTATTCGGACACCGAGTTCCATTCGTTTCAGCTCCGATTCACTCCCGGACGACCCCGAATAGACGCGAATGCAATTTCATAAATCCATAGGGACAAATTATGAAAAGAAATGGAAAAAACGGGTCCCCTCAATTTTCGCTCCGGACCTCGTGTACTACCCCCTACAAGGATTATTCGGACACCGAGTTCCATTCGTTTCAGCTCCGATTCACTCCCGGACGACCCCGAATGGACGGGAATGCAATTTCATAATTTCATAGGGACAAATTATGAAAAGAAATCGAAAAAACGGGCCGCCTCAATTTTTGCTCCAGAACTCGTGTACTACCCCCTACGAGGATATTCGGACACCGAGTTCCATTCGTTTCAGCTCCGATTCACTCTCGGACGACCCCGAATGGACGCGAATGCAATTTCATAAATCCATAGGGACAAATTATGAAAAGAAATCGAAAAAACGGGCCGCCTCAATTTTTGCTCCGGACCTCGTGTACTACCCCCTACGAGTATTATTCGGACACCGAGTTCCATTCGTTTCAGCTCCGATTCACTTCCGGACGACCCCGAATGGACGCGAATGCAATTTCATAAATCCATAGGGACAAATTATGAAAAAAATCGAAAAAATGGGCCGCCTCAATTTTTGCTCCGGACCTCGTGTACTACCCCCTACGAGGATTATTCAGACACCGAGTTCCATTCGTTTCAGCTCCGATTCACTCCCGGACGACCCCGAATGGACGCGAATGCAATTTCATAAATCCATAGGGACAAATTATAAAAAAAAATCAAAAAAACGGGCCGCCTCAATTTTTGCTCCGGACCTCGTGTACTACCCCCTACGAGGATTATTCGGACACCGAGTTCCATTCGTTTCAGCTCCGATTCACTCCCGGACGACCCCGAATGGACGCGAATGCAATTTCATAAATCCATAGGGACAAATTATGAAAAGAAATCAAAAAAACGGGCCACCTCAATTTTTGCTCCGGACCTCGTGTACTACCCCCTACGAGGATAATTCGGACACCGAGTTCCATTCTTTTCAGCTCCGATTCACTCCCGGACGACCCCGAATGGACGCGAATGCAATTTCATAAATCCATAGGGACAAATTATGAAAAGAAATCGAAAAAACGGGCCGCCTCAATTTTTGCTCCGGACCTCGTGTACTACCCCCTACGAGGATTATTCGGACACCGAGTTCCATTCGTTTCAGCTCCGATTCACTCCCGGACGACCCCGAATGGACGCGAATGCAATTTCATAAATCCATAGGGACAAATTATGAAAAGAAATGGAAAAAACGGGCCACCTTAATTTTTGCTCCAGAACTCGTGTACTACCCCCTACGAGGATTATTCGGACACCGAGTTCCATTCGTTTCAGCTCCGATTCACTCCCGGACGACCCCGAATAGACGCGAATGCAATTTCATAAATCCATAGGGACAAATTATGAAAAGAAATGGAAAAAACGGGTCCCCTCAATTTTCGCTCCGGACCTCGTGTACTACCCCCTACGAGGATTATTCGGACACCGAGTTCCATTCGTTTCAGCTCCGATTCACTCCCGGACGACCCCGAATGGACGGGAATGCAATTTCATAATTTCATAGGGACAAATTATGAAAAGAAATCGAAAAAACGGGCCGCCTCAATTTTTGCTCCAGAACTCGTGTACTACCCCCTACGAGGATAATTCGGACACCGAGTTCCATTCGTTTCAGGTCCGATTCACTCTCGGACGACCCCGAATGGACGCGAATGCAATTTCATAAATCCATAGGGACAAATTATGAAAAGAAATCGAAAAAACGGGCCGCCTCAATTTTTGCTCCGGACCTCGTGTACTACCCCCTACGAGTATTATTCGGACACCGAGTTCCATTCGTTTCAGCTCCGATTCACTTCCGGACGACCCCGAATGGACGCGAATGCAATTTCATAAATCCATAGGGACAAATTATGAAAAAAATCGAAAAAAATGGGCCGCCTCAATTTTTGCTCCGGACCTCGTGTACTACCCCCTACGAGGATTATTCAGACACCGAGTTCCATTCGTTTCAGCTCCGATTCACTCCCGGACGACCCCGAATGGACGCGAATGCAATTTCATAAATCCATAGGGACAAATTATAAAAAAAATCAAAAAAACGGGCCGCCTCAATTTTTGCTCCGGACCTCGTGTACTACCCCCTACGAGGATTATTCGGACACCGAGTTCCATTCGTTTCAGCTCCGATTCACTCCCGGACGACCCCGAATGGACGCGAATGCAATTTCATAAATCCATAGGGACAAATTATGAAAAGAAATCAAAAAAACGGGCCACCTCAATTTTTGCTCCGGACCTCGTGTACTACCCCCTACGAGGATTATTCGGACACCGAGTTCCATTCGTTTCAGCTCCGATTCACTCCCGGAAGACCCCGAATGGACGCGAATGCAATTTCATAAATCCATAGGGAAAAATTATGAAAAGAAATCGAAAAAACGGGCCGCCTCAATTTTTGCTCCAGAACTCGTGTACTACCCCCTACGAAGATAATTCGGACACCGAGTTCCATTCGTTTCAGCTCCGATTCACTCTCGGACGACCCCGAATGGACGCGAATGCAATTTCATAAATCCATAGGGACAAATTATGAAAAGAAATCGAAAAAACGGGCCACCTCAATTTTTGCTCCAGACCTCGTGTACTACCCCCTACGAGGATTATTCGAAAACCGAGTTCCATTCGTTTCAGCTCCGATTCACTCCCGCACGACCCCGAATGGACGCGAATGCAATTTCATAAATCCATAGGGACAAATTATGAAAAGAAATCGAAAAATGGGCCGCCTCAATTTTTGCTCCGGACCTCGTGTACTACCCCCTACGAGGATTATTCGGACACCGAGTTCCATTCGTTTCAGCTCCGATTCACTCCCGGACGACCCCGAATGGACGCGAATGCAATTTCATAAATCCATAGGGACAAATTATGAAAAAAATCGAAAAAAATGGGCCGCCTCAATTTTTGCTCCGGACCTCGTGTACTACCCCCTACGAGGATTATTCAGACACCGAGTTCCATTCGTTTCAGCTCCGATTCACTCCCGGACGACCCCGAATGGACGCGAATGCAATTTCATAAATCCATAGGGACAAATTATGAAAAAAAATCAAAAAAACGGGCCGCCTCAATTTTTGCTCCGGACCTCGTGTACTACCCCCTACGAGGATTATTCGGACACCGAGTTCCATTCGTTTCAGCTCCGATTCACTCCCGGACGACCCCGAATGGACGCGAATGCAATTTCATAAATCCATAGGGACAAATTATGAAAAGAAATCGAAAAAACGGGCCACCTCAATTTTTGCTCCGGACCTCGTGTACTACCCCCTACGAGGATTATTCGGACACCGAGTTCCATTCGTTTCAGCTCCGATTCACTCCCGGAAGACCCCGAATGGACGCGAATGCAATTTCATAAATCCATAGGGAAAAAATTATGAAAAGAAATCGAAAAAAACGGGCCGCCTCAATTTTTGCTCCAGAACTCGTGTACTACCCCCTACGAAGATATTCGGACACCGAGTTCCATTCGTTTCAGCTCCGATTCACTCTCGGACGACCCCGAATGGACGCGAATGCAATTTCATAAATCCATAGGGACAAATTATGAAAAGAAATCGAAAAAACGGGCCACCTCAATTTTTGCTCCAGACCTCGTGTACTACCCCCTACGAGGATTATTCGAAAACCGAGTTCCATTCGTTTCAGCTCCGATTCACTCCTCCCGCACGACCCCGAATGGACGCGAATGCAATTTCATAAATCCATAGGGACAAATTATGAAAAGAAATCGAAAAAATGGGCCGCCTCAATTTTTGCTCCGGACCTCGTGTACTACCCCCTACGAGGATTATTCGGACACCGAGTTCCATTCGTTTCAGCTCCGATTCACTCCCGGACGACCCCGAATGGACGCGAATGCAATTTCATAAATCCATAGGGACAAATTATGAAAAAAATCGAAAAAATGGGCCGCCTCAATTTTTGCTCCGGACCTCGTGTACTACCCCCTACGAGGATTATTCGGACACCGAGTTCCATTCGTTTCAGCTCCGATTCACTCCCGGACGACCCCGAATGGACGCGAATGCAATTTCATAAATCGATAGGGACAAATTATGAAAAGAAATGGAAAAAATGGGCCCCCTCAATTTTTGCTCCAGACCTCGTGTACTACCCCTTACGAGGATTATTCGGACACCGAGTTCCATTCGTTTCAGCTCCGATTCACTCCCGGACGACCCAGAATGGACGCGAATGCAATTTCATAAATCCATAGGGACAAATTATGAAAAGAAATCGAAAAAATGGGCCGCCTCAATTTTTGCTCCAGAACTCGTGTACTACCCCCTACGAGGATTATTCGGACACCGAGTTCCATTCGTTTCAGCTCCGATTCACTCCCGGACGACCCCGAATGGACGCGAATGCAATTTCATAAATCCATAGGGACAAATTATGAAAAGAAATCGAAAAACGGGCCCGCCTCAATTTTTGCTCCGGACCTCGTGTACTACCCCCTACAAGGATTATTCGGACACCGAGTTCCATTCGTTTCAGCTCCGATTCACTCCCGGACGACCCCGAATGGACGCGAATGCAATTTCATAAATCCATAGGGAAAAATTATGAAAAGAAATCGAAAAAACGGACCGCCTCAATTTTTGCTCCAGAACTCGTGTACTACCCCCTACGAGGATAATTCGGACACCGAGTTCCATTCGTAAAATGGGCCGCCTCAATTTTTGCTCCGGACCTCGTGTACTACCCCCTACGAGGATTATTCGGACACCGAGTTCCATTCGTTTCAGCTCCGATTCACTCCCGGACGACCCCGAATGGACGCGAATGCAATTTCATAAATCCATAGGGACAAATTATGAAAAGAAATCGAAAAAACGGGCCGCCTCAATTTTTGCTCCGGACCTCGTGTACTACCCCCTACGAGGATTATTCGGACACCGAGTTCCATTCGTTTGAGCTCCGATTCACTCCCGGACGACCCCGAATGGACGCGAATTCAATTTCATAAATCCATAGGGACAAATTATGAAAAGAAATCGAAAAAACGGGCCGCCTCAATTTTGCTCCGGACCTCGTGTACTACCCCTACGAGGATTATTCGGACACCGAGTTCCATTCGTTTCAGCTCCGATTCACTCCCGGACGACCCCGAATGGACGCGAATGCAATTTCATAAATCCATAGGACAAATTATGAAAAGAAATCGAAAAACGGGCCGCCTCAATTTTTGCTCCGGACCTCGTGTACTACCCCTACGAGGATATTCGGACACCGAGTTCCATTCGTTTCAGCTCCGATTCACGTCCTCGGACGACCCCGAATGGACGCGAATGCAATTTCATAAATCCATAGGGACAAATTATGAAAAAAATCGAAAAATGGGCCACGTCAATTTTTGCTCCGGACCTCGTGTACTACCCCCTACGAGGATTATTCGGACACCAAGTTCCATTCGTTTCAGCTCCGATTCACTCCCGGACGACCCGAATGGACGCGAATGCAATTTCATAATCCATAGGGACAAATTATGAAAAAAAAATCGAAAAAACGGGCCGCCTCAATTTTTGCTCCGGACCTCGTGTACTACCCCCTACGAGGATTATTCGGACACCGAGTTCCATTTGTTTCAGCTCTGATTCACTCCCGGACGACCCCGAATGGACGCGAATGCAATTTCATAAATCCATAGGGACAAATTATGAAAAGAAATCGAAAAAATGGGCCGCCTCAATTTTTGCTCCGGACCTCGTGTACTACCCCCTACGAGGATTATTCGGACACCGAGTTCCATTCGTTTCAGCTCCGATTCACTCCCGGACGACCCCGAATGGACGCGAATGCAATTTCATAAATCCATAGGGAAAAATTATGAAAAGAAATCGAAAAAATGGGCCGCCTCAATTTTTGCTCCAGAACTCGTGTACTACCCCCTACGAGGATAATTCGGACACCGAGTTCCATTCGTTTCAGCTTCGATTCACTCCCGGATGACGCCGAATGGACGCGAATGCAATTTCATAAATCCATAGGGAAAAATTATGAAAAGAAATCGAAAAAACGGGCCGCCTCAATTTTTGCTCCAGAACTCGTGTACTACCCCTTCCGAGGATAATTCGGACACCGAGTTCCATTCGTTTCAGCTCCGATTCACTCTCGGACGACCCCGAATGGACGCGAATGCAATTTCATAAATCCATAGGGACAAATTATGAAAAGAAATCGAAAAAAACGGGGCCGCCTCAATTTTTGCTCCAGACCTCAGTGTACTACCCCCTACGAGGATTATTCGGAAACCGAGTTCCATTCGTTTCAGCTCCGATTCACTCCCGCACGACCCCGAATGGACGCGAATGCAATTTCATAAATCCATAGGGACAAATTATGAAAAGAAATCGAAAAAACGGGCCGCCTCAATTTTTGCTCCGGACCTCGTGTACTACCCCCTACGAGGATTATTCGGACACCGAGTTCCATTCATTTCAGCTCCGATTCACTCCCGAACGACCCCGAATGGACGCGAATGCAATTTCATAAATCCATAGGGACAAATTATGAAAAGAAATCGAAAAAACGGGCCGCCTCAATTTTTGCTCCGGACCTCGTGTACTACCCCCTACGAGGATTATTCGGACACCGAGTTCCATTCGTTTCAGCTCCGATTCACTCCCGGACGACCCCGAATGGACGCGAATTCAATTTCATAAATCCATAGGGACAAATTATGAAAGAAATCGAAAAAACGGGCCGCCTCAATTTTTGCTCCGGACCTCGTGTACTACCCCCTACGAGGATTATTCGGACACCGAGTTCCATTCGTTTCAGCTCCGATTCACTCCCGGACGACCCCGAATGGACCGCGAATTCAATTTCATAAATCCATAGGGACAAATTATGAAAAGAAATCGAAAAAACGGGCCGCCTCAATTTTTGCTCCGGACCTCGTGTACTACCCCTACGAGGATTATTCGGACACCGAGTTCCATTCGTTTTCAGCTCCGATTCACTCCCGGACGACCCCGAATGGACGCGAATGCAATTTCATAAATCCATAGGGACAAATTATGAAAAGAAATCGAAAAAAGGGGCGCCTC
>NW_027421100.1:0-3546 GCF_009905375.1 Apium graveolens | reverse complement strand
CCGTTTTGGATATCTTTTCATAATTTGTCCCTATGGATTTATGAAATTGCATTCGCGTTTATTGGGGTCGTCCGAACGTGAATCGGGCTGAAACCAATGAAACTAGGTTTTTAAATAATTCTCGTAGGCATAGTACACGAGTATGGAGCAAAAATTGAGCGGCCCGTTTTTTGGATATCTTTTCATATTTGTCCCTATGGATTTATGAAATTGCATTCGCGTTTATTGGGGTCGTCCGAACGTGAATCGGGGCTGAAACCAATGAAACTAGGTTTTAAATAATTCTCGTAGGCAGTAGTACACGAGGTATGGAGCAAAAATTGAGGCGCCCGTTTTTTGGATATCTTTTCATAATTTGTCCCTATGGATTTATGAAATTGCATTCGCGTTTATTGGGGTCGTCCGAACGTGAATCGGGCTGAAACCAATGAAACTAGGTTTTTAAATAATTCTCGTAGGCAGTAGTACACGAGGTATGGAGCAAAAATTGAGGGGCCCATTTTTTGGATATCTTTTCATAATTTGTCCCTATGGATTTATGAAATTGCATTCGCGTTTATTTGGGGTCGTCCGAACGTGAATCGGGGCTGAAACCAATGAAACTAGGTTTTTAAATAATTCTCGTAGGCAGTAGTACACGAGGTATGGAGCAAAAATTGAGGCGGCCCCTTTTTTGGATATCTTTTCATAATTTGTCCCTATGGATTTATGAAATTGCATTCGCGTTTAATTGGGGTCGTCCGAACGTGAATCGGGGCTGAAACCAATGAAACTAGGTTTTTAAATAATTCTCGTAGGCAGTAGTACACGAGGTATGGAGCAAAAATTGAGGCGGCCCATTTTTTGGATATCTTTTCATAATTTGTCCCTATGGATTTATGAAATTGCATTCGCGTTTATTTGGGGTCGTCCGAACGTGAATCGGGGCTGAAACCAATGAAACTAGGTTTTTAAATAATTCTCGTAGGCAGCAGTACACGAGGTATGGAGCAAAAATTGAGGCGGCCCATTTTTTGGATATCTTTTCATAATTTGTCCCTATGGATTTATGAAATTGCATTCGCGTTTATTTGGGGTCGTCCGAACGTGAATCGGGGCTGAAACCAATGAAACTAGGTTTTTAAATAATTCTCGTAGGCAGTAGTACACGAGGTATGGAGCAAAAATTGAGGCGGCCCATTTTTTGGATATCTTTTCATAATTTGTCCCTATGGATTTATGAAATTGCATTCGCGTTTATTGGGGTCGTCCGAACGTGAATCGGGGCTGAAACCAATGAAACTAGGTTTTTAAATAATTCTCGTAGGCAGCAGTACACGAGGTATGGAGCAAAAATCGAGGCGGCCCAGTTTTTTGGATATCTTTTCATAATTTGTCCCTATGGATTTATGAAATTGCATTCGCGTTTATTTGGGGTCGTCCGAACGTGAATCGGGGCTGAAACCAATGAAACTAGGTTTTTAAATAATTCTCGTAGGCAGCAGTACACGAGGTATGGAGCAAAAATTGAGGCGGCCCGTTTTTTGGATATCTTTTCATAATTTGTCCCTATGGATTTATGAAATTGCATTCGCGTTTAATTTGGGGTCGTCCGAACGTGAATCGGGGCTGAAACCAATGAAACTAGGTTTTTAAATAATTCTCGTAGGCAGTAGTACACGAGGTATGGAGCAAAAATTGAGGCGGCCCGTTTTTTGGATATCTTTTCATAATTTGTCCCTATGGATTTATGAAATTGCATTCGCGTTTAATTGGGGTCGTCCGAACGTGAATCGGGGCTGAAACCAATGAAACTAGGTTTTTAAATAATTCTCGTAGGCAGTAGTACACGAGGTATGGAGCAAAAATTGAGGCGGCCCATTTTTTGGATATCTTTTCATAATTTGTCCCTATGGATTTATGAAATTGCATTCGCGTTTAATTGGGGTCGTCCGAACGTGAATCGGGGCTGAAACCAATGAAACTAGGTTTTTAAATAATTCTCGTAGGCAGCAGTACACGAGGTATGGAGCAAAAATTGAGGCGGCCCGTTTTTTGGATATCTTTTCATAATTTGTCCCTATGGATTTATGAAATTGCATTCGCGTTTATTTGGGGTCGTCCGAACGTGAATCGGGGCTGAAACCAATGAAACTAGGTTTTTAAATAATTCTCGTAGGCAGCAGTACACGAGGTATGGAGCAAAAATCGAGGCGGCCCATTTTTTGGATATCTTTTCATAATTTGTCCCTATGGATTTATGAAATTGCATTCGCGTTTATTTGGGGTCGTCCGAACGTGAATCGGGGCTGAAACCAATGAAACTAGGTTTTTAAATAATTCTCGTAGGCAGTAGTACACGAGGTATGGAGCAAAAATTGAGGCTGGCCCGTTTTTTGGATATCTTTTCATAATTTGTCCCTATGGATTTATGAAATTGCATTCGCGTTTAATTGGGGTCGTCCGAACGTGAATCAGGGCTGAAACCAATGAAACTAGGTTTTTAAATAATTCTCGTAGGCAGTAGTACACGAGGTATGGAGCAAAAATTGAGGCGGCCCATTTTTTGGATATCTTTTCATAATTTGTCCCTATGGATTTATGAAATTGCATTCAGCGTTTATTTGGGGTCGTCCGAACGTGAATCGGGGCTGAAACCAATGAAACTAGGTTTTTAAATAATTCTCGTAGGCAGCAGTACACGAGGTATGGAGCAAAAATTGAGGTGGCCCGTTTTTTGGATATCTTTTCATAATTTGTCCCTATGGATTTATGAAATTGCATTCGCGTTTAATTGGGGTCGTCCGAACGTGAATCGGGGCTGAAACCAATGAAACTAGGTTTTTAAATAATTCTCGTAGGCAGTAGTACACGAGGTATGGAGCAAAAATTGAGGCGGCCCGTTTTTTGGATATCTTTTCATAATTTGTCCCTATGGATTTATGAAATTGCATTCGCGTTTAATTTGGGGTCGTCCGAACGTGAATCGGGGCTGAAACCAATGAAACTAGGTTTTTAAATAATTCTCGTAGGCAGTAGTACACGAGGTATGGAGCAAAAATTGAGGCGGCCCGTTTTTTGGATATCTTTTCATAATTTGTCCCTATGGATTTATGAAATTGCATTCGCGTTTATTTGGGGTCGTCCGAACGTGAATCGGGGCTGAAACCAATGAAACTAGGTTTTTAAATAATTCTCGTAGGCAGCAGTACACGAGGTATGGAGCAAAAATTGAGGCGGCCCGTTTTTTGGATATCTTTTCATAATTTGTCCCTATGGATTTATGAAATTGCATTCGCGTTTATTTGGGGTCGTCCGAACGTGAATCGGGCTGAAACCAATGAAACTAGGTTTTTAAATAATTCTCGTAGGCAGTAGTACACGAGGTATGGAGCAAAAATTGAGGCGGCCCTTTTTTGGATATCTTTTCATAATTTGTCCCTATGGATTTATGAAATTGCATTCGCGTTTATTTGGGGTCGTCCGAACGTGAATCGGGGCTGAAACCAATGAAACTAGGTTTTTAAATAATTCTCGTAGGCAGTAGTACACGAGGTATGGAGCAAA
>NW_027421099.1:0-13863 GCF_009905375.1 Apium graveolens | reverse complement strand
ATGATGTTAACAATGTCAATTGTTGCATATATGGTGGAAAGTGACTCATATAGGTGCAAAGTGACTCTAATGGTGAGAAGTGACTAACATGGTTAATTAGAACCAAATGTGGACCAAAATTGACTTGTATGAATATAGCACTATGAGGGGTAAAAGGATTTCTAATCGCATGTACATGATGTTAACATGTTAACTGTACCAATATATGATGGAAGTGACTCTTATATGGTGCAAAGTGACTCTAATATGGCGAGAAGTCACTTACAATGATTGATTAGAGCCAAAATGTGGCCCAAAATTGACTTGTAGGAAAGGTAGGTGGTTAAAGGATGTCTAATTGCATTTACGTGATGTTAACATGTTAATTGTATCAATATATGTGGCAGATGACTCTTATAGGGTGTAAAGGTACTCTAATAGGTGAACAATGACCTACATGGTTGATTAGAGCCAAAATGTGGAACAAATTAACTTGTATGAAGTGGCATTAATAGGTGGTAAAAGTATGTCAAATTGGATGTATAATGATGTTAACATGTCAATTGTTGCATATTATGGGGAAAGTGACTCTTATAGGTGCAAAGTGACCTAATATGGTGAGAAGTGACTAACATGGTTAATTAGAACGAAATGTGAACCAATTGACTTGTATGAATATGGCACTAAGAGGTGGTAAAAGGATTTCTAATTGGATGTACATGATGTTAACATGTTAATTGTACCAATATATGATGGCAAGTGACACTTATAAGGTGCAAAGTGACTCTAATATGGTGAGAAGTCACTTACATGATTGATTAGAGCCAAAATGTGGCCCAAAATTGACTTGTAGGAAAGGTGACAAAGAGGTGGTTAAAGGATGTCTAATTGCATTTACGTGATGTTAACTGTTAATTGAATCAATATATGGGGCAGGTGACTCTTATAGGGTGTAAAGGTACTCTGATATGGTGAACAATGACTTACATGGTTGATTAGAGCCAAAATGTGGAACAAAATTAACTTGTATGAAAGTGCCATTAATAGGTGGTAAAAGGATGTCAAATTGGATGTATATGATGTTAACATGTCAATTGTTGCATATATGGTGGAAAGTGACTCATATAGGGTGCAAAGTGACTCTAATATGGTGAGAAGTGACTAACATGGTTTAATTAGAACCAAAATGTGGACCAAAATTGACTTGTATGAATATAACTATGAGGTGGTAAAGGATTTCTAATCGCATGTACATGATGTTAACATGTTAACTGTACCAATATATGATGGAAAGTGGACTCTTATATGGTGCAAAGTGACTCTAATATGGCGAGAAGTCACTTACATGATTGATTAGAGCCAAATGTGGCCCAAAATTGACTTGTAGGAAAGGGGTAGGTGGTTAAAGGATGTCTAATTGCATTTACGTGATGTTAACATGTTAATTGTATCATATATAGGCAGATGACTCTTATAGGGTGTAAGGTACTCTATATGGTGAACAATGACCTACAGGTTGATTAGAGCCAAAATGTGGAACAAAATTAACTTGTATGAAAGTGGCATTAATAGGTGGTAAAAGTATGTCAAATTGGATGTATATGATGTTAACATGTCAATTGTTGCATATATGGTGGAAAGTGACTCTTATAGGGTGCAAAGTGACTCTAATATGGTGAGAAGTGACTAACATGGTTAATTAGAACGAAAATGTGGACCAAAATTGACTTGTATGAATATGGCACTAAGAGGTGGTAAAAGGATTTCTAATTGCATGTACATGATTTAACATGTTAATTGTACCAATATATGATGGCAAGTGACACTTATAAGGTACAAAGTGACTCTAATATGCTGAGAAGTCACTTACATGATTGATTAGAGCCAAAATGTGGCCCAAAATTGACTTGTAGGAAAGGTGAACAAAGAGGTGGTTAAAGGATGTCTAATTGTCTATTTTACGTGATGTTAACATGTTAATTGTATCAATATATGGGGCAGGTGACTCTTATAGGGTTAAAGGTACTCTGATATGTGAACAATGACTTACATGGTTGATTAGAGCCAAAATGTGGAACAAATTAACTTGTATGAAAGTGGCATTAATAGGTGGTAAAAGGATGTGAAATTGGATGTATATGTTAACATGTCAATTGTTGCATATATGGTGGAAAGTGACTCTTATAGGGTGCAAAGTGACTCTAATATGGTGAGAAGTGACTAACATGGTTAATTAGAACCAAAATGTGGACCAAAATTGACTTGTATGAATATGGCACTAAGAGGTGGTAAAAAGATTTCTAATTGCATGTACATGATGTTAACATGTTAACTGTACAAATATATGATGGCATGTGACTCTTATAAGGTGCAAAGTGACTCTAATATGGTGAGAAGTCACTTACATGATTGATTAGAGCCAAAATGTGGCCCAAATTGACTTGTAGGAAACGGGTACCAAGAGGTGGTTAAAGGATGTGTAATTGCATTTACGTGATGTTAACATGTTAATTGTATCAATATATGGGGCAGGTGACTCTTATAGGGTGTAAAGTACTCTAATATGGTGAAGTGACTTACATGGTTGATTAGAGCCAAAATGTGGAACAAATTAACTTGTATGAAAGTGCCATTAATAGGTGGTAAAGGATGTCAAATTGGATGTATATGATGTTAACATGTCAATCGTTGCATATATGGTGGAAAGTGACTCTTATAGAGTGCAAAGTGACTCTAATATGGTGAGAAGTGACTAACATGGTTAATTAGAACCAAAATGTGGACCAAATTGACTTGTATGAATATAACACTAAGATGTGGTAAAAGGATTTCTAATTGCATGTACATGATGTTAACATGTTAACTGTACCATATATGATGGCAAGTGACACTTACTTATAAGGTGCAAAGTGACTCTAATAGGCGAGAAGTCGCTTACATGATTGATTAGAGCCAAAATGTGGCCCAAAAATGAATTGTAGGATAGGGTACCAAGAGGAGTTAAAGGATGTCTAATTGCATTTACGTGATGTTAACATGTTAATTGTATCAATAATGGGGCAGGTGACTCTTATAGGGTGTAAAGTGACTCTAATATGGTGAGAAGTCACTTACATGATTGATTAGAGCCAAAATGTGGCCCAAAATTGACTTGTAGGAAACGGTACCAAGAGGTGGTTAAAGTATGTCTAATTGCATTTACGTGATGTTAACATGTTAATTGTATCAATAAATGGGGCAGGTGACTCTTATAGGGTGTAAATATGGTACCAAGAGGTGGTAAAGTATGTAAAATTGGATGTATATGATGTTAACATGTCAATTGTTGCTATATTGTGGAAAGTGACTTTTATAGGGTGTAAAGTGACTCTAATATGGTGAGAAGTGACTAACATGGTTAATTAGAACCAAAATGTGGACCAAAATTGACTTGTATGAATATGGCACTAGAGTGGTAAAAGGATTTCTAATTGCATGTACATGATGTTAACATGTTAATTGTACCAATATATGATGGCAAGTGACTCTTATAAGGTGCAAAGTGACTCTAATATGGTGAGAAGTCACTTACATGATTGATTAGAGCCAAAATGTGGCCCAAACTGACTTGTAGGAAAGGGTACCAAGAGGTGGTTAAAGGATGTCTAATTGCATTTACGTGATGTTAACATGTTAATTGTATCAATATGGGGCAGGTGACTCTTATAGGTGTAAAGGTACTCTAATATGGTGAACAGTGACTTAAATGGTTGATTAGAGCCAAAATGTGGAACAAAATTAACTTGTATGAAAGTGGCATTAATAGGTGGTAAAGGATGTCAAATTGGATGTATATGATGTTAACATGTCAATTGTTGCATATATGGTGGAAAGTGACTCTTATAGGGTGCAAAGTGACTCTAATATGGTGAGAAGTGACTAACATGGTTTAATTAGAACCAAAATGTGGACCAAAATTGACTTGTATGAATATGGCACTAAGAGGTGGTAAAAAGATTTCTAATTGCATGTACATGATGTTAACATGTTAACTGTACAAATATATGATGGCATGTGACTCTTATAAGGTGCAAAGTGACTCTAATATGGTGAGAAGTCACTTACATGATGATTAGAGCCAAAATGTGGCCCAAATTGACTTGTAGGAAACGGGTACCAAGAGGTGGTTAAAGATGTCTAATTGCATTTACGTGATGTTAACATGTTAATTGTATCAATATATGGGGCAGGTGACTCTTATATGTAAAGGTACTCTAATATGGTGAAGAGTGACTTACATGGTTGATTAGAGCCAAAATGTGGAACAAAATTAACTTGTATGAAAGTGCCATTAATAGGTGGTAAAAGGATGTCAAATTGGATGTATATGATGTTAACATGTCAATCGTTGCATATATGGTGGAAAGTGACTCTTATGAGTGCAAAGTGACTCTAATATGGTGAGAAGTGACTAACATGGTTAATTAGAACCAAAATGTGGACCAAAATTGACTTGTATGAATACACTAAGATGTGGTAAAAGGATTTCTAATTGCATGTACATGATGTTAACATGTTAACTGTACCAATATATGATGGCAAGTGACACTTATAAGGTGCAAAGTGACTCTAATATGGTGAGAAGTCGCTTACATGATTGATTAGAGCCAAAATGTGGCCCAAAAATGAATTGTAGGATAGGGGTACCAAGAGGAGGTTAAAGGATGTCTAATTGCATTTACGTGATGTTAACATGTTAATTGTATCAATATATGGGGCAGGTGACTCTTATAGGGTGTAAAGTGACTCTAATATGGTGAGAAGTAACTTACATGATTGATTAGAGCCAAAATGTGGCCCAAAATTGACTTGTAGGAACGGGTACCAAGAGGTGGTTAAAGTATGTCTAATTGCATTTACGTGATGTTAACATGTTAATTGTATCAATAAATGGGGCAGGTGACTCTTATAGGGTGTAAATATGGGTACCAAGAGGTGGTAAAAGTATGTAAAATTGGATGTATATGATGTTAACATGTCAATTGTTGCATATATTGTGGAAAGTGACTTTTTATAGGGTGTAAAGTGACTCTAATATGGTGAGAAGTGACTAACATGGTTAATTAGAACCAAAATGTGGACCAAAATGACTTGTATGAATATGGCACTAAGAGGTGGTAAAAGGATTTCTAATTGCATGTACATGATGTTAACATGTTAATTGTACCAATATATGATGGCAAGTGACTCTTATAAGGTGCAAAGTGACTCTAATATGGTGAGAAGTCACTTACATGATTGATTAGAGCCAAAATGTGGCCCAAAACTGACTTGTAGGAAAGGGGTACCAAGAGGTGGTTAAAGGATGTCTAATTGCATTTACGTGATGTTAACATGTTAATTGTATCAATATATGGGGCAGGTGACTCTTATAGGGTGTAAAGGTACTCTAATATGGTGAACAGTGACTTAATGGTTGATTAGAGCCAAATGTGGAACAAAATTAACTTGTATGAAAGTGGCATTAATAGGTGGTAAAAGGATGTCCAAATTGGATGTATATGATGTTAACGTGTCAATTGTTGCATATATGGTGGAAAGTGACTCTTATAGGGTGCAAGTGACTCTAATATGGTGAGAAGTGACTAACAGTGGTTAATTAGAACCAAAAATGTGGACCAAAATTGACTTGTATGAATATGGCACTAAGAGGTGGTAAAAGGATTTCTAATTGCATGTACATGATGCTAACATGTTAATTGTACCAATATATGATGGCAAGTGACACTTATAAGTGACTTTAATATGCTGAGAAGTCACTTACATGATTGATTAGAGCCAAAATGTGGCCCAAAATTGACTTGTAGGAAAGGTGAACAAAGAGGTGGTTAAAGGATGTCTAATTGCATTACGTGATGTTAACATGTTAATTGTATCAATATATGGGGCAGAGTGACCTTTATAGGGTGTAAGAGGTACTATTAATATGGTGAACAGTGACTTACATGGTTGATTAGAGCTAAAAATGTGGACAAAATTAACTTGTATGAAAAGTGCCATTAATAGGTGGTAACAAGGATGTCAAATTGGATGTATATGATTTAACATGTCAATTGTTGCGTATATGGTGGAAAGTGACTCTATAGGGTGCAAAGTGACTCTAATATGGTGAGAAGTGACTAACATGGTTAATTAGAACCAAAATGTGGACCAAATTGACTTGTATGAAAATGCACTAAGAGGTGGTAAAAGGATTTCTAATTGCATGTACATGATGTTAACATGTTAATTACCAATATGATGGCAATGACTCTTATAAGGTGCAAAGTGACTCTAATATGGTGAGAAGTCTTACATGATTGATTAGAGCCAAAATGTGGCCAAAATTGACTTGTAAAAGGGTACCAAGAGGTGGTAAAGGATTCTAATTGCATTACGTGATGTTAACATGTTAATTGTACAATATAAGGGGCAGGTGACTCTTATAGGGCAAAGTACTCTAATTGGTGAACATGACTTACATGGTTGATTAGAGCCAAAATGTGGCCCAAAATTGACTTGTAGGAAAGGGGTACCAAAGGTGGTTAAAGGATGTCTAATTGCATTTACGTGATGTTAACATGTTATTGTATCAATATATGGCAGTGACTCTTATAGGGTGTAAAGGTACTCTAATATGGTGAACAATGACTTACATGGTTGATTAAGCCAAAATGTGGAACAAATTAACTTGTATGAAAGTGGCATTAATAGGTGGTAAAAGGATGTCAAATTGGATGTATATGATGTTAACATGTCAATTGTTGCATATATGGTGGAAAGTGACTCTTATAGGGTGCAAAGTGACTCTAATATGGTGAGAAGTGACTAACATGGTTAATTAGAACCAAAATGTGGACCAAAATTGACTTGTATGAATATGGCACTAAGAGGTGGTAAAAGGATTTCTAATTGCATGTACATGATGTTAACATGTTAATTGTACCAATATGATGGCAAGTGACTCTTATAAGGTGCAAAGTGACTCTAATATGGTGAGAAGTCACTTACATGATTGATTAGAGCCAAAATGTGGCCCAAAATGACTTGTAGGAAAGGGGTACCAAGAGGTGGTTAAAGGATGTCTAATTGCATTTACGTGATGTTAACATGTTAATTGTATCAATATATGGGGCAGTGACTCTTATAGGGTGTAAAGGTACTCTAATATGGTGAACAGTGACTTACATGGTTGATTAGAGCCAAAATGTGGAACAAAATTAACTTGTATGAAAGTGGCATTAATAGGTGGTAAAAGGATGTCAAATTGGATGTATATGATGTTAACATGTCAATTGTTGCATATATGGTGGAAAGTGACTCTTATAGGGTGCAAAGTGACTCTAATATGGTGAGAAGTGACTAACATGGTTAATTAGAACCAAAATGTGGACCAAAATTGACTTGTATGAATATGGCACTAAGAGGTGGTAAAAGGATTTCTAATTGCATGTACATGATGTTAACATGTTAATTGTACCAATATATGATGGCAAGTGACTCTTATAAGTGACTCTAATATGGTGAGAAGTCACTTACATGATTGATTAGAGCCAAAATGTGGCCCAAAATTGACTTGTAGGAAAGGGACCAAGAGGTGGTTAAAGGATGTCTAATTGCATACGTGATGTTAACATGTTAATTGTATCAATATATGGGGCAAGTGACTCTTATAGGGTGTAAAGGTACTCTAATATGGTGAACAGTGACTTACATGGTTGATTAGAGCCAAAATGTGGAACAAATTAACTTGTATGAAAGTGGCATTAATAGGTGGTAAAAGGATGTCAAATTGGATGTATATGATGTTAACATGTCAATTGTTGCTATATGGTGGAAAGTGACTCTATAGGGTGCAAAGTGACTCTAATATGGTGAGAAGTGACTAACATGGTTAATTAGAACCAAAATGTGGACCAAAATTGACTTGTATGAATATGGCACTAAGAGGTGGTAAAAGGATTTCTAATTGCATGTACATGATGTTAACATGTTAATTGTACCAATATATGATGGCAAGTGACTCTTATAAGGTGCAAAGTGACTCTAATATGGTGAGAAGTCACTTACATTATTTATTAGAGCCAAAATGTGGCCCAAAATTGACTTGTAGGAAAGGGGTACCAAGAGGTGGTTAAAGGATGTCTAATTGCATTTACGTGATGTTAACATGTTAATTGTATCAATATATGGGGCAGTGACTCTTATAGGGTGTAAAGGTACTCTAATATGGTGAACATGACTTACATGGTTGATTAGAGCCAAAATGTGGAACAAAATTAACTTGTATGAAAGTGGCATTAATAGGTGGTAAAAGGATGTCAAATTGGATGTATATGATGTTAACATGTCAATTGTTGCATATATGGTGGAAAGTGACTCTTATAGGGTGCAAAGTGACTCTAATATGGTGAGAAGTGACTAACATGGTTAATTAGAACCAAAATGTGGACCAAAATTGACTTGTATGAATATGGCACTAAGAGGTGGTAAAAGGATTTCTAATTGCATGTACATGATGTTAACATGTTAAGTACCAATATATGATGGCAAGTGACTCTTATAAGGTGCAAAGTGACTCTAATATGGTGAGAAGTCACTTACATGATTGATTAGAGCCAAAATGTGGCCCAAAATTGACTTGTAGGAAAGGTACCAAGAGGTGGTTAAAGGATGTCTAATTGCATTTACGTGATGTTAACATGTTAATTGTATCAATATATGGGGCAAGTGACTCTTATAGGGTGTAAAGGTACTCTAATATGGTGAACATGACTTACATGGTTGATTAGAGCCAAAATGTGGAACAAAATTAACTTGTATGAAAGTGGCATTAATAGGTGGTAAAAGGATGTCAAATTGGATGTATATTGTTAACATGTCAATTGTTGCATATATGGTGGAAAGTGACTCTTATAGGGTGCAAAGTGACTCTAATATGGTGAGAAGTGACTAACATGGTTAATTAGAACCAAAATGTGGACCAAAATTGACTTGTATGAATATGGCACTAAGAGGTGGTAAAAGGATTTCTAATTGCATGTACATGATGTTAACATGTTACCAATATATGATGGCAAGTGACTCTTATAAGGTGCAAAGTGACTCTAATATGGTGAGAAGTCACTTACATGATTGATTAGAGCCAAAATGTGGCCCAAAATTGACTTGTAGGAAAGGGGTACCAAGAGGTGGTTAAAGGATGTCTAATTGCATTTACGTGATGTTAACATGTTAATTGTATCAATATATGGGGCAAGTGACTCTTATAGGGTGTAAAGGTACTCTAATATGGTGAACAGTGACTTACATGGTTGATTAGAGCCAAAATGTGGAACAAAATTAACTTGTATGAAAGTGGCATTAATAGGTGGTAAAAGAAAGTCAAATTGGATTAACATGTCAATTGTTGCATATATGGTGGAAAGTGACTCTTATAGGGTGCAAAGTGACTCTAATATGGTGAGAAGTGACTAACATGGTTAATTAGAACCAAAATGTGGACCAAAATTGACTTGTATGAATATGGCACTAAGAGGTGGTAAAAGGATTTCTAATTGCATGTACATGATGTTAACATGTTAATTGTACCAATATATGATGGCAAGTGACTCTTATGAAAGTGACTCTAATATGGTGAGAAGTCACTTACATGATTGATTAGAGCCAAAATGTGGCCCAAAATTGACTTGTAGGAAAGGGGTACCAAGAGGTGGTTAAAGGATGTCTAATTGCATTTACGTGATGTTAACATGTTAATTGTATCAATATATGGGGCAAGTGACTCTTATAGGGTGTAAAGGTACTCTAATATGGTGAACAGTGACTTACATGGTTGATTAGAGCCAAAATGTGGAACAAAATTAACTTGTATGAAAGTGGCATTAATAGGTGGTAAAAGGATGTCAAATTGGATGTATATGATGTTAACATGTCAATTGTTGCATATATGGTGGAAAGTGACTCTTATAGGGTGCAAAGTGACTCTAATATGGTGAGAAGTGACTAACATGGTTAATTAGAACCAAAATGTGGACCAAAATTGACTTGTATGAATATGGCACTAAGAGGTGGTAAAAGGATTTCTAATTGCATGTACATGATGTTAACATGTTAATTGTACCAATATATGATGGCAAGTGACTCTTATAAGGTGCAAAGTGACTCTAATATGGTGAGAAGTCACTTACATGATTGATTAGAGCCAAAATGTGGCCCAAAATTGACTTGTAGGAAAGGGGTACCAAGAGGTGGTTAAAGGATGTCTAATTGCATTTACGTGATGTTAACATGTTAATTGTATTAATATATGGGGCAGTGACTCTTATAGGGTGTAAAGGTACTCTAATATGGTGAACATGACTTACATGGTTGATTAGAGCCAAAATGTGGAACAAAATTAACTTGTATGAAAGTGGCATTAATAGGTGGTAAAAGGATGTCAAATTGGATGTATATGATGTTAACATGTCAATTGTTGCATATATGGTGGAAAGTGACTCTTATAGGGTGCAAAGTGACTCTAATATGGTGAGAAGTGACTAACATGGTTAATTAGAACCAAAATGTGGACCAAAATTGACTTGTATGAATATGGCACTAAGAGGTGGTAAAAGGATTTCTAATTGCATGTACATGATGTTAACATGTTAATTGTACCAATATATGATGGCAAGTGACTCTTATAAGGTGCAAAGTGACTCTAATATGGTGAGAAGTCACTTACATGATTGATTAGAGCCAAAATGTGGCCCAAAATTGACTTGTAGGAAAGGGGTACCAAGAGGTGGTTAAAGGATGTCTAATTGCATTTACGTGATGTTAACATGTTAATTGTATCAATATATGGGGCAAGTGACTCTTATAGGGTGTAAAGGTACTCTAATATGGTGAACATGACTTACATGGTTGATTAGAGCCAAAATGTGGAACAAAATTAACTTGTATGAAAGTGGCATTAATAGGTGGTAAAAGGATGTCAAATTGGATGTATATGATGTTAACATGTCAATTGTTGCATATATGGTGGAAAGTGACTCTTATAGGGTGCAAAGTGACTCTAATATGGTGAGAAGTGACTAACATGGTTAATTAGAACCAAAATGTGGACCAAAATTGACTTGTATGAATATGGCACTAAGAGGTGGTAAAAGGATTTCTAATTGCATGTACATGATGTTAACATGTACCAATATATGATGGCAAGTGACTCTTATAAGGTGCAAAGTGACTCTAATATGGTGAGAAGTCACTTACATGATTGATTAGAGCCAAAATGTGGCCCAAAATTGACTTGTAGGAAAGGGGTACCAAGAGGTGGTTAAAGGATGTCTAATTGCATTTACGTGATGTTAACATGTTAATTGTATCAATATATGGGGCAAGTGACTCTTATAGGGTGTAAAGGTACTCTAATATGGTGAACATGACTTACATGGTTGATTAGAGCCAAAATGTGGAACAAAATTAACTTGTATGAAAGTGGCATTAATAGGTGGTAAAAGGATGTCAAATTGGATGTATATGATGTTAACATGTCAATTGTTGCATATATGGTGGAAAGTGACTCTTATAGGGTGCAAAGTGACTCTAATATGGTGAGAAGTGACTAACATGGTTAATTAGAACCAAAATGTGGACCAAAATTGACTTGTATGAATATGGCACTAAGAGGTGGTAAAAGGATTTCTAATTGCATGTACATGATGTTAACATGTTAATTGTACCAATATATGATGGCAAGTGACTCTTATAAGGTGCAAAGTGACTCTAATATGGTGAGAAGTCACTTACATGATTGATTAGAGCCAAAATGTGGCCCAAAATGACTTGTAGGAAAGGGGTACCAAGAGGTGGTTAAAGGATGTCTAATTGCATTTACGTGATGTTAACATGTTAATTGTATCAATATATGGGGCAGTGACTCTTATAGGGTGTAAAGTACTCTAATATGGTGAAAGTGACTTACATGGTTGATTAGAGCCAAAATGTGGCAAAATTCTTGTAGAAAGTGGTACCAAGAGTGGTAAAGGATGTCAATTGCATTTATGATGTTAACATGTCAATTGTATCAATATATGGGGCAGTGACTCTTATAGGGTGAAAGGTACTCTAATATGGTGAGGTGGTAAAGGATATCATTGGATTATATGATGTTACTGTCAATTGGCATATATGTGGAAAGTGAATCTTATAGGTGCAAAGTGACTCTAATATGGTGAGAAGTGACTAACATGGTTAATTAGAACCAAAATGTGGACCAAAATTGACTTGTATGAATATGCACTAAGAGGTGGTAAAAGGATTTCTAATTGCATGTACATGATGTTAACATGTTAATTATACCAATATATGATGGCAAGTGACTCTTATAAGGTGCAAAGTGACTCTAATATGGTGAGAAGTCACTTACATGATTGATTAGAGCCAAAATGTGGCCCAAAATTGACTTGTAGAAAGGGTACCAAGAGGTGGTTAAAGGATGTCTAATTGCATTTACGTGATGTTAACATGTTAATTGTATCAATATATGGGGCAGGTGACTCTTATAGGGTGTAAAGGTACTCTAATATGGTGAACAGTGACTTACATGGTTGATTAGAGCCAAAATATGGAACAAAATTAACTTGTATGAAAGTGCATTAATAGGTGGTAAAAGGATGTCAAATTGGATGTATATGATGTTAACATGTCAATTGTTGCATATATGGTGGAAAGTGACTCTTATAGTGTGCAAAGTGACTCTAATATGGTGAGAAGTGACTAACATGGTTAATTAGAACCAAAATGTGGACCAAAATTGACTTGTATGAATATGCACTAAGAGGTGGTAAAAGGATTTCTAATTGCATGTACATGATGTTAACATGTTAATTGTACCAATATATGATGGCAAGTGACTCTTATAAGGTGCAAAGTGACTCTAATATGGTGAGAAGTCACTTACATGATTGATTAGAGCCAAAATGTGGCCCAAAATTGACTTGTAGGAAAGGGTACCAAGAGGTGGTTAAAGGATGTCTAATTGCATTTACGTGATGTTAACATGTTAATTGTATCAATATATGGGGCAGGTGACTCTTTAGGGTGTAAAGGTACTCTAATATGGTGAACAGTGACTTACATGGTGATTAGAGCCAAAATGTGGAACAAAATTAACTTGTATGAAAGTGCATTAATAGGTGGTAAAAGGATGTCAAATTGGATGTATATGATGTTAACATGTCAATGTTGCATATATGGTGGAAAGTGACTCTTATAGAGTGCAAGTGACTCTAATATGGTGAGAAGTGACTAACATGGTTAATTAGAACCAAAATGTGGACCAAAATTGACTTGTATGAATATAGCACTAAGATGTGGTAAAAGGATTTCTAATTGCATGTACATGATGTTAACATGTTAACTGTACCAATATATGATGGCAAGTGACTCTTATAAGGTGCAAAGTGACTCTAATATGGTGAGAAGTCACTTACATGATTGATTAGAGCCAAAATGTGGCCCAAAAATGAATTGTAGGAAAGGGGTACCAAGAGGAGGTTAAAGGATGTCTAATTGCATTTACGTGATGTTAACATGTTAATTGTATCAATATGGGGCAGGTGACTCTTATAGGGTGTAAAGTACTCTAATATGGTGAGAAGTCACTTACATGATTGATTAGAGCCAAAATGTGGCCCAAAATTGACTTGTAGGAAACGGGTACCAAGAGGTGGTTAAAGGATGTCTAATTGCATTACGTGATGTTAACATGTTAATTGTTTCAATTTATGGGGCAGGTGACTCTTATAGGTGTAAAGGTACTCTAATATGGGTACCAAAAGGTGGTAAAAGGATGTCAAATTGGATGTATATGATGTTAAC